>NC_081860.1:7500-270139 GCF_963259705.1 Myotis daubentonii | reverse complement strand
TGTCTGTGCGTATCTGTGTCTGTGTGTCTCTGTGTGTGTGTCTGTCTGTTGTGTGTGCCTGTGTGTGCCTGTGTGTGTGTCTGTGTGTATGTCTGTGTCTGTCTATGTGTCTGTGTGTGTCTATCTGTGCGTGTGTCTGTGTGTGTGTCTGTGTCTCTGTGTGTGTCTGTGTGCGCGTGTGTGTCTGTCTGTTGCGTGTGCCTGTGTGTGCCTGTGTGTGCCTGTGTGTCTCTGTGTGTGTGTCTGTCTGTGTGTCTCTGTATGTGTGTCTGTGTGTGTGTGTCTGTCTATGTGTCTGTCTGTCTGTGCCTGTGTCTGTGTGTGTCTGTGTCTGTCTGTGTGTCTCTTGCGGGTCTGGCTCGGATACCTGGACTCTTCCCAAACCCACGCTTTCACCTTGTTTGTCTTAGATCCTTTGGGGGGAAATCAAAACCACAAAACAAACAGAAGCCTCCCGGGGACAAGAAGGAACGCGGGCTGCAGGAAGGGCTTGACCTTCGTGGGCGGATGGGAGTCCGGGAGCTGCTTTTAATTTCATGGAACCGGGAGCTGAGGGAGGGCTCCCTGCGCGCGGGGCGGGGGTGGGGGGGTCGTGGGACAGGAAGCGGGGCAGCCCTGTTTCCGGTGGGAGCCCCGCGGAGCCCAGGACCCTCCTGTGACCCCTGGGGCCACGCGGGACTCACTGCCGGTCCCGCCGCTGCGGGAGGAACACCCCTCTCAGTCCGGCTCTCGACAGGCGAGAGAAACGGGGCGGACGCGCTGATGATAAAAGCGCCAAAAGCGGGGCGCTCCCCTCCCCCGGCCCCCACACGCAGCAGGCGCGGCGTCGCGCGGGGCCCACTCCCCGCACCACCACGCGGCGCGGCGACCACCCTCGTCCGCCCGCGTCTGGCTCCCCCGGGCCCTCCGCCCGGCCCCCCGCGCTGGGGGGTCAGTCCCCTTTCCGGACACCCCGGCGGCCACATGCCCTCCCGCCCCGCGCCCGCCACCTGCGGGGAACCAGGGGGGGGGGGCAGTGAGAACCGGGTCGCCCAGTGAGAACCCGAACGCCGAGCCGAGGCTCAGGGTCACCCCCGCCCCTGACCTCGTGCCCGCGCGGCCGCCGGAAGCCGCCAAGGGCAGCCCCAGGCCGTGGGCCGCGCGAGGCCCGTCAGGTCCGCGGCGCCCGTGACCTTCGCCGACACCGACGCCGTCGCAGGGACGGCGGCCTGAAGGCCCGGCCCCCTGACCCCCGCCCTCCCCGCCGGGCCTCACCGCCCCCTGGAGCCGCCTCGTCGCCACCGCCCGGAACATGGTCTCGGTTCGCGGTCGCCTCAGGCAGCCTCGGTCTCGAAGCGGCTGGACTCGCGCCCCGACCCGCAGCGCCTCTGCCCGTCACGGCAACGCTCGCGAGACGCGCGGACGAGAGCGGACGCTCGGGGCGAGGAGCACCAGCGGGGGCGGTTCCTGCCGCGTCATTGGGCGGCCGCGCAGCCAATAGGGCCGGCGGAGAGCGAAGGGGCGGGGCTTAGGAGTGGGGCCGACGCGAGGCGGCTCGGCCACGCCCCCGCGGTGATGACGACACGCCCCTGGCTCCCAGCCCTCGGGTGTCCCCGCCCCCTCGCTCCGATTGGTCACCGGAGCTACACCTGTCAGGTGCTGACCGCACCCTCCCGGCGCGGGAAATGCAGGAAAAGGCTGCAGAGGACGTTGCCGTCTGGGGGAGAACACACAATGCAATATATACAGATGATGTGCTGCGCGCAACTGGACACTTGCTGCCTCTATAATTTTCTAACCAACGGGACCCAGTAAATTCAATTCATTTATTTTTTTTAAATAATATATTTTTATTGATTTCAGAGAGGAAGGGAGAGGGTCAGAGAGAGAGACACATCAATGATGAGAGAGAATCATGAACCGGCTGCCTCCTGCACGCCCCCCACTGGGGTGATCGAGCCCACAACCCAGGCATGTGCCCCTGGCCGGAATCGAACCCGGGACCCTTCAGTCCGCAGACCAACGCTCTATCCACTGAGTCAAACCAGCTAGGGCCCAATAAATTCAATTAAAAAAAAAAAAAAAGAGGTGGCCCTCACCTGACTCCGGAGAAAACATCCAAGCAGACATATTCCTACTCTGAGAGGAGGGGTTCGCCGCAGGGGTGATATCTGAACCGGGTTCCGTGGCGAGGAAGTTGGTGGGCACAGACAGGGGAGGGTCGTGAGGGAAGGTGCAAGGACAGGGCAGGAGGAGGCAGAATGGCTGGGGACAGGGCTGCAGATGCGGCTGGAAGAGCAGACGGGGGGAGGTCTTGAATGGGGTGTAACTTGGGGCCCCACCCTAGCCCTCTCGTGTCTCGATTCTCCTGTCCCTGGGCAGACCCCCCGACTCCTGCCCACCTGCCCAAACCTCTGACCTCTGCGCCCACAAAACCACCTGCCTCCCCCACATCTCCTCAGACCCCCCCTGTCCACTTATTTTCTTTAAAATAAAATACATCAGCCCGGCCGGCGTGGCTCAGGGGTTGAGCGTCGACCTATGAACCAGGAGTTCAGGGTTCGATTCCCGGTCGGGGGCGCAGGCCCGGGTTGTGGGCTCGATCCCCAATGTGGGGCGTGCAGGAGGCAGCAGATCCGTGATTCTCCCGCACCACTGATATTTCTATCTCTCTCTCCCTCTCCCTTTTTCTCTGAAAGCAATAAAAACAAAACAAAATAAATACATCGTTTGAAAAAGCCAGTCATTTAACTGTCAATCCTTACAAAGGTCTTGCGCTGCGTCTCACGCACCAACCCCGACCCACCCTGCTGCAGGACTCCAGGGAGGAGGACTGCTGCTGCTCACCTTGGTTTAACGAGTTTTGCAACCTTCAGTTCTGTTTTCTATCGATCGGACTCAGACGGCCCGGAGTGTCTGGGTAAACATTTGGGGGGCAGCCGTCTGGTGATGCAGGAGGCCCAGAGATTTTTCTCAAAACTGCATTTGCACAGCAGACCCAATTCGTCGCTTAAAATTTGGGAGCTGGTGGAGGTTGGACCTGAATACTGTTTCTGGGTGGTCTCGCCCTCGGTTTCAAATGGGCCAGGTGGAAATGGGCCTATATTCTTCATAAAAATATTTTTTTTAAAAAAAATTGATTTCAGAGAGGAAGGGAGAGAGAGATAGAAACATCAATAATGAGAGAGGATCACAGATCAGCTGCCTCCTGCAGGCCCCACACAGGGGATCGGGCCCACAACCCGGGCCTGTGCCCTGACCGGGAATCGAACCCTGACCTCCTGGTTCCTAGGTCGACGCTCAATCACTGAGCTCTGCCAGCCGGGCGGGCCTGTACTCTTAAAACCTGCTTCGTAGTCTCAAGGCTCGTCTGTGTTCTCAAGAAGAAATCATTTTGCAACAACCTTCTGCCTTTCTAAACAGAGCACATGAAAATGGACCAACCTTCCTGGCAACGCCTGCCAACCACGGGGTTTCTTTCTTCGTGCTAAAAATACCGACGGAGGGTTTCAATAGGGCCAGTTTCCGATTCCCCTTTCAACTTGCCTTTTCCTTCCCAAGTGTTGTCATTTCTCTGTTTGAAAATCATGACCGTAAAACCTCTGAACATTGATGGGTTATGCAAACAGCTTCCCTTGGTATATTTTTAATAATCTCCACTCTTATTATTACCAGATGTTGAAATCCCCAATGATAACAGAATGACAAACTCTAAGGGTAAGATTATGTGAGCAGGAGAAATGCGATGTTTCTATTCTGAGATAACAGGTGTTGAGGCCTGGGTCTGTTTCAAGTTTTTTTTTTTTCTTCCCCCCACTTTTAGAGAAATTCTTTAATTTCACGGATCCTCTGTGTCTCTGTTGGTCAGAGTACTGAGAATGCCTTCCTCATAGGGGTTTGGTGACAAACGTGAGAGGTTATATGTTGTATTGGTTACCTATCGCTGCATAACAAATTACCCCCCAAACGTGTAGCCGCTTGGAACAACATTTATTTTTAAAAATATATATTTTATTGATTTTTTACAGAGAGGAAGGGAGAGGGATAGAGAATTAGAAACATCGATGAGAGAGACACATCGATCAGCTGCCAATGGGGATGTGCCTGCAACCAAAGTGCATGCCCTTGACCGGAATCGAACCTGGGACCTTTCAGTCCGCAGACGGACGCTCTATCCACTGAGCCACACCGGTTACGGCGGAACAACATCTATTATCTCACACAGCTCCTCTCCATGGCGGGCTCAGCCAGGTGGGTCTGGCTCAGAGCCTCTCACAAGCTGCAAAGTGCTGGCCAGAGCTGCCGTCTCTGGAGACGCCGGTGGGATGGAGGACGCGTGTCCCAGCTCACCCACGTGGCTGGTGGCAGGAGACTTCGGTTCCTCTCTACAGGGACCTCACCATACGGCTTCCCCCAAAGACTGTGATCAGAGACACCCACAGAGAGAGACAGGAGCTGCAGCCTTTTATACCCTAAGCTCAGTGGTGACGCACCATCCTGACTGCTACGTTCCGCTGGTCACACGAACCGGCTGCTGGTACCACGTGGTCGGGCGCTACCCACGGGTGAAAATGACAGAGGCAGGGAACATTCTAAGCCATCCTGGAGGCTGGGGGCCACCTCGGGATAGAGTAGACACAGTCCGTGCGCTTCAGGGGTTTCTGTTCTAGAAGCCCATAGTAGGCGCTCAAAAAATGTTCTCCATGGGCAGTAAAATCTTAGGTATTTCTCATAGCAATATTTTTATGACCTATCCCCTCAGACAAAGGAAACAAAGAAAGAAAAAGAAATGGGACTACATCTAACTAAAACCTTTTGCACAGCTAAGAAACCGTCAACAAAATGAAGAGACAACCTGCTGAGTGGAAGAAGATATTTGCCAATGACCCGTTCAGTAAGGGGTTAATATGCAACATTTAAAGAGAACTCATACAGCTCAGCCACCAACAGCAAACAATCCACGTAAAAGGACCCGAATAGACATTTGTCCAAAGAGGACATGCAAAGGACCAACAGACATATGAAAAGATGCTCAATAGCCCTGACCGGTGTGGCTCAGCGGATAGAGCGTCGGCCTGCGGACTGAAGGGCCCCGGGTTCGATTCCAGCCAGGAGCATGTGCCTTGGTTGCGGGCACATCCCCAGTAGGGGGTGTGCAGGAGGCAGCTGATCGATATTTCCAACTCTCTATCCCTCTCCCTTCCTCTCTGTGAAAAATCAATAAAATATATTTTTTAAAAACGTGGTGGGACATATATACATTGAAATACTACTAGGCCATAAAAAAGAATGAAAGTGTACCGTCTGTGACAACATGGATGAACCAAGAAGGTATGATGCTCAATGAAACAAGTCAGCCAGAGAAAGACAAATCCTCTATAATAAAAGGCTAATATGCAAATTGTCCTCTCAACTGGGAGTTCGACCGGGAGTTCGACCAGGGGGTGGGCCGGCCAGCCAACTGCCCCTGGCCCCGCCCCCCGGTCAGACTCCCCCCATCACCTACCCTCCGATCGCCCACCCCCAATCGGGGGTGGGGCCGACTGAACCCCACCTGTGCATGAATTCGTGCACCAGGCCTCTAGTACCATATAATTTCACATACATGTGGAATCTAAAGAAAAAATAAACAAAATTGAAACAGACTTACACAGAGAACAGACTGATGGTTGCCAGAGGGGAGGAGGAGGATTGGGGGTGAAAGAGGTGAAGAGATTGAGAAGTACGAATTGGCAGTTACACTGTAGTCCTGGGATGCAGAGTACAGCACAGGGGATACAGTCAGTAATACTGTAATCACCAGGTTTGGTGCCGGGCGGGTGTTGGAAATATCGGGGTGTGGGGACGTTTGTCTAACTTCTATGCTATTACACCTGAAACGACTACGCAATAATGTTGACTGTAAGCTGTAAGTTGAAAAATAACACTTTAAAACATAAAAAACATCTCACTGTTTAAAAAATATATGTTCCCTCCCCAGTGAAACAAACAAACAAAAAATCTTCATAAAAAAAAGACGCTGCTGCCCTGGCTGGCATGGCTCAGCGGATAGAGCGTCGGCCTGCGGACTGAAGGGTCCCGGGTTCGATTCTGGTCAAGGGCACAGGCTCGGGTTGCGGGCTCGATCCCCAGTGGGGGGCGTGCAGGAGGCAGCCGATCAAAGATTCTCTCTCATCATGGATGTTTCTCTCTCTCTCCCCCTCTCCCTTCCTCTCTGAAATCAATAAAAAAAATATTTTAAAAGAAGAAGAAGAGGACTCTGCTAATCAGAGATACAGACGCAATCCAAGGAATTCCCACTTGGGAAGGTAGGGAAACCCACCCTGACCTGACAATTACAAGTTGGAGCATTCTTTGCAATGTTTGGTTCAGAGGCTGAGAATTGGCATGAAGGATCTAGCTACAGCAACGGGCTGTGAGGAAAGTGTGCTAAGCCAATCGGCGGTGTCTGCGACCATGCAAAGGTGGTGATTTATTTCCCCCCAAAATCAGTTCAGGCCTTGGCTGCAGGGGCGGGCACTCTCACACACTCGGCTCTGAAGTCCCGGGCCCCTTTCCTCTCCGTGAAGCGACTGAGCTGGGACCTCTGTCTGTTTGCCGATGCCTCACCCACCGTCGATTCTGACGATGCTTCATGTCACGTACGTGCAACATCTAAGGTGCCCTTGAGCCTGCCCCCTTCTGGCACGCGCTCTGACCGTCACCTGGCGTGCCCCGCTCAGCGACGGCTCACCCTCCCGATACCGCACTTGTGTTAAACTATCCATGTTCCGGCTCTTGGGGGAGGCCTGTGTGATCGGTGGGACTGACGGCCGAGGGACTGGCCTACATTTTCAAACTAGCCTTGCGTCCCCCTGGCCTTCGTCAGGCTGCAGTGAAGCTGGAGGTTGACACATAAACACTGACGTCTTATCCTGAGCTTCATCAAACACGCCCGTCTCCGCCAACGGACAGACACGGACACCAGGACTTGCACGGAGCCCGGTGCCCCAGAGGCTCCGACCGAGGCCCCGCTGATGGCTGGCCTGCCCTCCAACGCCCTGACCGGCCTCAGCAGGCACGGAGGACGGAGTGATCCGGGAGCTCTTGGCTGAGAGGGGACTGATACCACCTCTGGCCTCACAGATTTAATGATGGACACGTGTCCCTATAGGCTGCTCCTCCATGAGAAAGGGTGGGGGTGGTGTCGCCTTAGTGCCTAGAAAAGGGATTTCAGGTGGATGTCCAGGATTTCAGGTGGATGTCCACGAAACTGTCTCCCGGCCGGCGTGGCTCAGTGATTGATCATCGACCTATGAACCAGGAGGTCATGGTTCATTCCTGGTCAAGGGCACATGCCCGGGTTGCGGGCTCCATCCCCAGTGTGGGGCGTGCAGGAGGCAGCCGATCCGTGATTCTCTCTCATTGATGTTTCAATCTTTCTCTCTCCCTCTCTCTCCCTTCCTCTCTGAAATCAATAAAAATATTTTTTAATTTTTTTAAGAAAAGAATGATATGGCCACTTGGCCCCCAGGCATCTCCACACGGAACCCCACGCACCGCGAGACAGCGACGAGGGTGCTGGGGCCAGGCGGACGCTCCAGAGCCCCCCACGGTCCCCACATTTCGGGCTCATTCCTGCGTCCAGGGGCCTGCTGCTTGGTGCTTCCTTCTCATTTCCAAGACTCCACCCCAGCGGTTCCCAATCTTCAGACCAAGATGAAGTTCTCAGCATTTTGCAGCCAAATGAGAAAAGTCAGGATGATGTCATGAGCTTTGTCACTGAGCCTAATGGGAAAGGACTCGCTATTCTGAAACTGGGTTTTTTGTTCTTTTCTTTTCTTTTTTTTATTGATGTCAGAGAGGAAGGGAGAGAGAGAGAGAGAGAAACATCCATGATGAGAGAGAATCATTGATTGGCTGCCTCCTGCACGCCCCCTACTGAGGACCGAGCCTGCAACCCGGGCCTATGCCCTTGGCTGGAATCGAACCCGGGACCCTTTAGTCTGCAGGCCGACGCTCTATCCACTGAGCCAAACCAGCCAGGGCGGAAGCTGGTTTTCTTTATGTTTTTGGTGTTTTTTCCCATGTCTCCGTGGCATCATGGAGTCGTGGTGGTCCCCTGGGATGTCCCTGTTGCTTTTCTATTGGTTCTTGAATTCCTAAAGTCTGAGAATCACAGTCACACAAGCCACCTCACTCTGGAGGCCTCCCCTGTTTATGCAGGGCTCACTCTGCCTTTCATTAAAACAAATATACCAGCCCTGACAGGTTCGGCTCAGTGGGTAGAGCGTCGGCCTGCGGACTGAAGGGTCCCGGGTTCGATTCCGGTCAAGGGCATGGACCTTGGTTGTGGGCACATGCCCAGTAGGGGGCGTGCAGGAGTCAGCTGATCGATGTTTCTCTCTCATCGATGTTTCTAACTATCCCTCTCCCTCCCTCTCTGTAAAAAATCAATAAAATATATTTTTAAAAATGAAATAAAACAAAAATATCAGTTTGTTTTCCCTGTAAAGTCAGAGTATAGTCACAACAATTGGTAAATTAAGAAAACTTGCAAAGAAGAAAATAGAAAACTGCTCTAATCCCACTTCTCAGAGAAAATAAACTTAGAGAGATGGCCTTCTCTTCCATTTTTTGAAATTTATAATTTAAGTTTTTAACAAAAATGGAGTTATTTTGGATAAGCTGTCTGATTAAATGGAACCCTGTCTAGTTCATGGGGAAATCTTCTCTGTGCTTGATTGTCTGAGCCTCACCCGTTGCCTTCTGTGGGGCCTGAGCTTGCCTGGGTCTGAGCCAAGGGTGTCATGTTCAGCCAGTACTGGATGAGCCTACCAGCCTTTTAAAAAAATATGTGTTTATTGATTTCAGAGAGGAAGGGAGAGGGAGAGAGAGAGAAACATCCATGATGAGAGAGAATCATGGATCGGCTGCCTCCTGCACGCACTCCACTAGGGATCGAGCCCATAACCGGGGCCTGTGCCCTGACCGGGAATCGAACCGTGACCTCCTGGTTCATAGGTCAAGACTCACCAGTCAAGCCTGCCAGCATTTATTTTTTAAAATATATTTTATTGACTTTTTACAGAGAGGAAGGGAGAGGGATAGGGAGTTAGAAACATCGATGAGAGAGAAACATCCATCAGCTGCCTCCTGCACGCCCCCTACTGGGGATGTGCCCACAACCAAGGTACATGCCCTTGACCGGAATCGAACCTGGGACCCTTGAGTCCGCAGGCCAACGCTCTATCCCCTGAGCCAAACTAGTTAGGGCTTTTTTAAAAATATTTTTTAAAATTGACTTTAGAGAGGAAAGGAGAGAGAGATAGAAACATCAATGATGAGACAGAATCACTGATCGGCTGCCTCCTGCACACCCCCTTACTGGGGATCGAGCCCACCACCCAGGCCTGTGCCCTTGGCTGGAATCGAACCTGGGACCCTTCAGTCCGCAGGCCGACGCTCTATCCACGGAGCCGCACCGGCCAGGGCAAGCCTGCCAGCCTCTAATGTCTTCTCTGCCTCTCTGTTTGCGGGGTGGGCACCAGGACTCAACGAAGTGAGATCCCTGCTCCGACAGCACGAGCAGCGCTACTATTTTGTTCCGAAGGCCTTTAGTAGCGTAAGGCCTGCCTAAAGTGGCTATAAATAATTTACACTGCCCATAACTCAAGCCGACCCAAATAGCCCTCATCACGGTGATGCGGCAAAATCCGGTACAAGCTGCTTTTCTGCTGCCTCCAAACCCATTACACGTTCTGAGCAGATGAAACCCCGGCCGGATTCCCTCCCGAGTCGGATCAAGGCCCCTCGGCCGCGAGTCACGCTGATCACAATCTGTGCCCGATTAGACATCGGATAATCCCGCCGGGCAAGCGCTGACAACCCAGGTTCTGTTGTCTCCCTCATTACCTATTTTCGGAATCTGCCGTTAGCGATCGCCCCCAGAAGATGGTTCTTTTGGGAGATTGTTGCCGGATGGGCTTTCGCTAGAGCCAGGCGCTGGAGTGATTTATGATCCCACTTTGTTTCAAGGTGACAAATGGACCAAACAGGACACGCGTTGGTTGGTCCTCCTTACGAAGAACGTCCTCCTAAACCTTTCGGAGATTCTGACCATAACCTTACGAAGAGACACCTCCCATTTGAGGATCTAGGATGAGAAAGGAAAGCATCTTTGATCGATCACGGGGCTGTAACCCGCCCCAAAGTCTGCACACCCTCAACCCACAACAGTCCACACACTTGTGCAGATGGGGGAGCTGCCAGACTGCTCAAGCGCCACTCCCAGGCCAGGCCAGCTGGCCGGCCTCCGCCTGCTGGAAAGACAGGAAAAATGAAAGTTTCCCAGAAGCTACCAGGCACAGCTCCTTCCCATGGCCCCTCCTCTGCCAAGATCTAGGCTCGGTGGGTGATCCTGGCAGCTCCCTCCAGCGTGGGATTTAAAAAGAAACAGAGGCACATATATTAGTGGCCTGGTGCACAAAATTCATGCAGCGGGGGGGAGGGGGTCCCTCAGCCCGGCCTGCACCCTCTCCAATCTGGGATCCCTCCCACAATCCGGGACTGCTGGCTCCTAACTGCTCACCTGCCTGCCTGCCCGCCTGATTGCCCCTAACCACTCTGCCTGCGGGCCTGATTGCCCCCAACTTTCCCCCTTCTAGCCTGCTCACCCCCAACTGCCCCCCCTGCAGACCTGATCGCCCCTAACCGCCTCTGCCTCAGCCCCGCCACCATGGCTTTGTCCGGAAGGAAGTCTGGAAGGTCTCCTGGCCTAATTAGCATATTACCCTTTTATTAGTATAGATTTCAGAGAGGAAGGGAGAGGGAGAGAGAGAGACAGAAACATCAATGATGAGGGAGAATCATCGATAGGCTCACTCCTCCACGCCCCTCACTGGGAATCGAGCCCGCAACCTGGGCAGGTGCCCTGACCAGGAATTGAACTGTGATCTCCTGGTTGACACACAACCACTGAGCCACGCCGGCCGGGAAAAGGCTCCCATATCTTAAAGGGGGGGGGGGTTCATTTTGTCACCCTTGTATAAGGACCCTATTGATCTCCCACGTACAGAAGTGCTGCAGACGGTGGGTTTCTTAACGGAATGGTTTGGCGTGTGTCTACTATAAGGAAAGTGAGAAGCAAGTCAGTAAGGCATTCCCCTCTGGAGAGACTCGAGCAGCACATGTTCATCGCAGCCTCATGGGCTAGTGGGTGTGAGTCTCAATCCCACCCCTTAGGAGCTGGATTCACTTGCGAAGGTGATTGGCTCATTTCTGGGATGCTCAGGGGCAGGGCCAGCTTTGTGGGCAGGCAGCCTGTGCTTTAAACGAGACCATCTGTGCCCGGCCGGTGTGGCTCAGTGGTTGAGCATCGACCTATGAACCAGGAGGTCACAGTTCGATTCCCGGTCAGGGCACAGGCCTGGGGTTGTGGGCTCGATCCCCAGTGGGGGGCGTGCAGGAGGCAGCTGGTTGATGATTCTTTCTCATCATTGATGTTTCTCTCTCTCTCCCTCTCCCTTCCTCTCTGACATCAATAAAAAATATATTAAAAATAAATAAATTACACTGTCCGTAATGGCCCAGCCCAGGGCAAGTGGTCAGTGCACATGTGGCCCCGGAAGGAGGGAGAGGGTCCCAGCAGTGCACTGGGACCCATTTGCTCAAAGGCGTTGCGGGGGGAGGCAGGCAAGAGTGTCATGGAGAGAGCAGGGGCTTGGCTACCAGGAGGCCTGGAGGCTGACCCTGATGTGCCAACTTTCTTCCTCTTCCCAGGCCTCAGCTGCGGCTCTGAAACATGGAACCTCCCCGCCCCCCCAACACACACCCACGTCAAAGCCTCCGGCAGGTGATGGTGTGAATCCCAGGCCCTTCATGGCCTGTTTAACAGGACATCTCACTGCCTCTGGAGGAAAGCGGAGGCCTGTGGGCGGGAGGTGGGAGGAGGCTGGAGGCAGGAGCCAGAGCGGGAAGAGCCCTGGTCTGGGCAGGAGACCTGGCCTCCAGTAACATCACTGTCTGTCGTTTCCATGCTGGGACAGGTCACTGGGCCCCTTGCCTCTCTGGCACTCGGGGTGAGGATCAATGCAGCCGCTTCCTTTGGGGGTGGGCCTTGTGCCCTTGGAGGGATCCCTGTGTGTCCTGGGAGCAAGGGGGTGCGAGGGCTCCATAAGCAGCTCTGCAGGCAGAGAGCCTGGGTCAAACCCACTAGCTGTGCAACCTCTGACAATTTCCTTAACTGCAAGCCTCAGTTACCCCATCTGTGAAATAGGGACAATTTTTAAAAATTGTTTTCATAGAGGAAGGAAGAGGGAGAGGGAGAGAGAGAGGGAGAGAGAGAGGGAGAAAGAGAGAGGGAGAGAGAAAGAGAGAGGGAGAGAGAGAGAGAGAGATCAATGAGAGAGAATCATGGACCGGCTGCCTCCTGCACGCCTCCTACTAGGGATGGAGCCCCAACCCGGGCCTGTGCCCTGCCCGGAACCGAACCCTGACCTCCTGGTTCATAAGTTGAGGCTCAGCCACCGAAATATCGGTAATTTTAACAACAGTAGCTCCTTCCTAGGATTGTTGAGGGTAAGGACAACCATGTGTGTCCAGCGTGTCCGACGTTAGGCTGCTGATGCTCAGTTAGGCCCCCCGTTCCTCCCACACACGCGATTCTGGGAAAAACAGGAGACAAAACATCTGGGTGCAGGGGAAGGTCTCTGGGTGGGGAACAACTGGAAGGTGCGCCTGTGTGTGCCTGCGCAGTGCGAGCCCACGGGAGCTTCCTGGGCGCCAGCACCCGGCCCCTGGCACCGCCCCGGCCCCGCGCACCCCACACAGAGGCTCCCAACACGGAGACACAGCCACGATGAAATCCATCAGAGTTAACACGGATCGCGCGCTTCCTGGGCGCCAGGGGTTGTCCTAAGCCTCGTCCGGAGACGGATTTAATCCTCACAGCCGTAGGGGTAGCTAGTCATCTTCCACCCATTTTACAGATGGGAGACTGAGGGGCAGAAAAGCAACATTAGACGCCTGCGGTCACCGTCGTCCGCGCAGCCAACGCACAGACGCCCGCCCCTGGCTCAACCCCTCTGTTCGTCTGTTTTACAGACAAATCCATTCAGACGCCGCGTTCTTCCCACCCCGACCTGCAGCGACACAGTCGGGAGAGCGCCAATGGCCAGAGGCGCCAGGAGCGGCCTGTTGGCACCGAGGGGACGCGATGCGGAGAAATGGACCCGCGAGGACACAGAGGCGTCCCGAGGCGAGGGCGGTGGTCAGAAGCCGGGAGCGACCACTGGCCTCCCACACCGACCCCCCACCCCCGGCGGGAGGCCCCCGCACAGCGCAGGCGGGTGGGCGCTCGGGGCGCAGAGGTGCTGGGCGCAGAGGCCTGGCCGGCTCCCGCCGCGCTTTCCCCCGCGTCCTCGGCTGCAGCCATTCCGGGCGCGCAGCCCAGAGCCTGAGGCCAAACAGCCCGGGTTCCAGCAGGAGGGCCGGGGCCCAGGGGCCTGCGGAGACCTGGGCGGGTCCGCGATCCGGCGGAGACCGCGCCCAGCCCCGCGCGCACCGGCTCCTCTGCACCCCGCGCACCCCGCTCACGGGCCAGCCACTGCCGCCGCCACGCCACGGGCCGGTCTCCGCACCGTTTCCACCCAAACCCACGGCGATTTCTCTGAAAGAGATAAACGCCCATTTCCCAGCCGCGATCGTGTCTTGATTATTTGCTTTCAAGTTGGGCTGTGAAATGGAACGTTAAGAGTTTACAGAAATCGTTAATTCTGGAGGCGGGAAACTCCTCCGACCCAGCCTGGTTTCCAGACTGAGCGGGGTACCGAGGGGAGTGCGGGGCGAAGGATGGGGGGTGGGGATCGGAGTTAAAATACACCCCCTCCGCCCACATGTGCGGGTCCAGGCTCGAGTCCGGATCCCGGAGCTCCTCGTGGATTCTGCGCCGCCGCGCTCCCCACCCGGGACTCCGAGAACTTTTCTGGGCGCAGGGCGGGGCGTCTGAGAACAGTTTACCCGAACCGAACCAAGGTCCCTGGCCACTCCCTCCAGCCGGGACCCCGAGAACAAAGGCGCAGGGAGGAGAGAGGTGGCCGCTGGATGGTGATGGTCCGGTCCAAACAGACCCTCCCTCCCCAGCTCTGATCCCCAAAGAATGAATTTTAAATTTTAAATAATTACGAACGGGAGCCTTTAAAAGCATTTCAATACCCTCCACTCCCCGGTCGGTATCCACCTCCGTGCTCGGGCGGAGCCGTGGGGGCCGCGGGACACGGGCGCGCGGGGACCGGGGGTCGGTCCAGCCCAGACGCCCGGCCGCAGCCCGGGGGCTCCCGGCCCATTTCGGGGAGGGGGCTGCGCCCCATTGTTCACTCCGGCCAATCAGGGTGGCCCCTCTCCCTGCAGCCAATCCCGCGTCGCCCCCGCCTCCCACCCACCCGGCGCGCCCGCCCACCGGCTGCGGGTCCCCATCGCCTCCCCCCCGCACCCCGGTCCTGCGGAGGCTGGTGACGCCGCAGGTCCCGCCCCGCCCGGCCCGGCGACGGCGTGCTGACGTCATGCTGCGTGCGGGCCGGTGTGGTCGGTCCTGCGAGTCCGCGGGGCCCGAGTTAGTTCGCCAAGAGCCGGCGGGGCGCGCGACCCTGGTCCTCCGCCCGGCGCGCACGGGGCGCCCGCCGCCGCCGCCGCCCGGATGGTGGACCTCCTGCTGCGGTGTCCGGCGCCGGGTGCGATGGGGGATCCGGCCAAGAGTGAGTGTCCCCGGGGCGCGGGCGTGGGCGGTGCGCGCTGTCCCTGCGGCAGGAGGATGCGCTGCCGGCGGGTTCCACAAGTGGCTCGTGCTTGACAGGACCCGGGGCGACCGAGAGCAAAACGCACGCCTTTCCCCCCCCCCCCCCCCGCAGCGCGACCTCCCGCTGGGATCCGGCAGCTTTAATTCATCGTTATGAGCCCTTCCTCCGGCTCGCGGGCCGGCCTCGGGCTGCGGGACCTGCTGTGTCCATTCGGGGGGACTCGGGGCTGTGGGTTCCGGTGCGCTCGCTGATCGCGGGGACTGGCGGGTGCGGACTGTTCCTCTGGCCTCCGCACGGCGTCCTTGAGGGCGCGGGAGCCCGGGCTGAAGCCGGTGCGCGGCGGGGCTGCCGTGGGAGGGGCCGGGTCCCGCTCCTGTGGACGCGGTGGGTCCTCAGAGCCCAAGGGCCCAGTTACTGTCTCCGCACCCACGACCTCCTTAGCTTGTGGCTGCAACGCACATCGATAAAACTACGGTCCGAATGGATGTTCTTTTAAATTTTGGGGTGAGGGGCGGAGGCAAAACGCCTTTACAAATTCCGTTTTTGTTTTTGAGTTTCCAATCGCCCGGAACCCGTAGGAAGTCCGCTTCCTTGCCCGAGAGCCCGCGGGCCGGGCGGGCGCCCCGGGTCGCGGCGGAACTGCATGCAGCCGGGCCTGACTGCTGTCCTCCCCGCAGAGAAGCCAGGCACCGCCACGTGCGTGGGCTGCGGGAGCCAGATCCACGACCCGTTCATCCTGCGCGTGTCCCCCGACCTGGAGTGGCACGCCGCCTGCCTCAAGTGCGCCGAGTGCAGCCAGTACCTGGACGAGACGTGCACGTGCTTCGTGAGAGACGGGAAGACCTACTGCAAGCGCGACTACGCCAGGTGAGGCCCCGGCGACCCCTCCCGGCGGGCGCGGGCCGCGGCCCCGCGCTGACCGCCCGCCCCGTGCCCGCCCGCAGGCTCTTCGGCGTCAAGTGCGCCCAGTGCCGCGTGGGCTTCAGCAGCAGCGACCTGGTGATGCGCGCGCGGGACAGCGTCTACCACATCGAGTGCTTCCGCTGCTCCGTGTGCAGCCGCCAGCTGCTGCCGGGCGACGAGTTCTCGCTGCGGGAACACGAGCTGCTGTGCCGGGCCGACCACGGGCTCCTGCTGGAGCGCGCGGGGGCCGGCAGCCCGCGGAGCCCCGGCCCGCTCCCCGCGCGGGGCCTGCATCTGCCAGGTGAGCGCATCCGCGCGCGAGGCCGTGCGCAGGGCTGGCGGCTGGGGCGGAAAGTGGTCATTCGTGTGTTTCTGTGTCTGCGGGCCGGTGCGTGCGCGCGTGCGGGGAAACCGTCTGTCTGCGGGTCTCCGGGAGCCAGGGCGGTGTGGTGTGTGCGTGCGTGCGGGGTGGACTGCGGAGAATTGTGTCCTCCGTGACCAGGACACAGGGACGCGGCTCCAGGAGCTGGAGCAGGGGTGACAGCTGCCGGGGGTGGAGGAGGAGCGCGGGCCTGGCTCAGGCGGCTCCGAGGCCCAACCGCCAAGGAAGAGGGGTGTCCGTGTCGTGTTTTGAGGCCTTGTTTGAGGAACAATTTAGCCAAATGCTCACCGGCGGGGAGGGCGGGGCATGCTCCCGCGGGGGACGCTGTGGGTCCTGCGGGGCTGAGAGGGCGATCCGGGTCCGTGTGCCGGGCGGGGGGCCGCAGACCCGAGCGCCATTCCTGACCCCCGCGGTGCCCTGAGGCCTGGCAATGCCCCCCTAGCACCACCCCCGCCTCTGGCCCGCCGCTTCTTCCCCTAAAGAACGAGCAAACCCGGCTGGGCCGGCTGCTTGTAAATATTTATCCAGAACCCCTGGCGGGGTGGCGGGGTTACACCGAATCAGTGCGCAGGAATTCGGGGCGTGCGGCCCCGTGGCGACGCGCGAGTGAGGGAGGAGGAAGCCGCTTCCGGGAACCGCGCGCTCGGATCTCCCTTTTGTTTGTCGCGGAGCCGCGGGAATCGGGGCCTGTTTTCCCGGGTGGAGAGAAGGCGAGGCCGGGCGAGGGCCAGGCTGGCAGCCGCTGGGCCGGGAACCCTGGCGCCCTGAGGGAGGAGCAGTACCCAGGCCGGTGTGCACAGTCTGGGCCGAGTGACCCCCCTGAAAGAGAGGGTAGGGCTGGAGGGGCCTGAGGCGCGGAAGGTGAGCCCCCAGATTCAAGCAGCGAGGCGCTGGGAGTCCTCCCGCTCCAGAGGCCGTGGGCGCCTCCTTCCTCTGCCTCCGAAACATGGGCTTTTCCCGGAGGCGATTTCGTCTCCTGTTCAGGTCTCACCGGCCTCCTGGGTCCAGTAAGTGCAGGAGGCGCGGTTGGGGGCAGCCCCTCCCGCACTCGGGCAGGTCGCTGCGCGCGGAGGGACGGGGGCTCGGGAAGGGGCGACCGTGCGCACCGCCCTCCGAGTGGGGCGAAGAGAGAGAAAGGGGAGGCGAACGGCACAACGAAATCAACGAATAAAAGAGAAACGAAGTCCGGGGGGAGGGCCCGACGGGGCGGGGGCGGGCGGCGGCTGCGGGGCGCATCGGGGGCGGGGGCCCTCGCTCACCGCGGCCTTTGCCCCCCGCGCGCCGGGTGCGAGCAGAGCCCGGGTCCGGCCGGCAGCCCGCGCTGCGCCCGCACGCGCACAAGCCCGCAGAGAAGACAACCCGCGTGCGGACGGTGCTGAACGAGAAGCAGCTGCACACGCTGCGGACCTGCTACGCCGCCAACCCGCGGCCCGACGCGCTCATGAAGGAGCAGCTGGTGGAGATGACCGGCCTGAGCCCGCGGGTCATCCGCGTCTGGTTCCAGAACAAGCGCTGCAAGGACAAGAAGAAGTCGCTGCTCATGAAGCAGCTGCAGCAGCAGCAGCTCGGCGACAAGACGGTGAGGCCGGGCCCGGCGGCGGGAGGGCCGGGCGAGCGAGCGGAGCGGCGAGGGGCCCGCGTCCTGCGCCCTCCTCCTGGGAGACGGGCGAGTGGGCCTGTGCCTGTGCTTGGGCCTTCAGAGTAAGGCTTTCCTGGGGTTCTGGGCTCCCTAATTATTGCATCTGAGCTGGGGTCTCCGTGCCCCAAAGGCAGATCTGAGTCGGGGTTCCTGGAGCCCAAGTCTGGCCGGTCGTGTCCTGCGTTCCTGGCGAGGAAGGGGACTCAGGCCTGGGGTTCCCTGGCCCCGGGGCTCCCAGCCCTGAGGCGAGGCCAGGCCGTGGCGGCGGGTTTGCGGCCCCAGGGTGGTCTCTCTGGGGAAGGAGGGCTCACCCCGGTGCGGTCACCTCAGGCCGCCAATCGCGCGCCAGCGCCCCGGGCCCCGTCTCCAAGGTGGAGGGAAACGCGCGTGAGCGAGACCTGACACCCTCTACTTGTCCCCAAGAGCCTGCAAGGACTGACCGGGACGCCGCTGGTGGCGGGCAGCCCCATCCGCCACGAGAGCGCCTTGCAGGGCAGCGCGGTCGAGGTGCAGACCTACCAGCCGCCGTGGAAAACGCTCAGCGAGTTCGCGCTGCAGAGTGACCTGGACCAGCCCGCCTTCCAGCAGCTGGTGAGGCCTCTGAGGCGGGGATTTGGCCGTTTAGCCAGGGAGGGGGACCAGCAGGGGGGTGGGGGGGGTCGGTGTTGGGGGGAGGGGTAATTCGCTCTAAACCGGGTCTCCCTGGATTAAGGTGCGCGTAGCAGAGGGATTAGCCAGCGCCTGGGGAACCCGGCCGAGTGTCTGCAGGGCTCGCTCCCGGCCAGGGGCGCGTCCCCAGGGGGCATCCGACTCAGAGCCCCGACCAGACGCGCCTTCACGCTCCTCCCTGCGGCCTGCAGGTCTCCTTCTCCGAGTCTGGCTCCCTGGGCAACTCCTCCGGCAGCGACGTGACCTCCCTGTCCTCGCAGCTCCCCGACACGCCCAACAGCATGGTGCCGAGCCCCGTGGAGACGTGAGGGCCCGGCCGCGGACCGGACCGCGCATGCTCCCTGCATGACTCGCCAGCGCTCAGCTCAGCCCAGCGCCCCCGCCGCCGTCACTGTCATTATTGTTATTTAAAGAGAAGCTTCGGAGAGAGGCGACCGGAGGGCCGCGAGCCCAGGGCGCACCGGCTTCCCGGGCCGGAGAGCCCCGCTCCGAGGACCTGCGTGTTCTCGGAACCAGACTTGGGGGTTGCCCAGCGTCAGCCCTGCCCTGTCCTCTCCCCGCGGCTGCGGGGGGACCCGAGGGGCTCCGACGGGGAGAGGCCGGAAGAGGCCGCGAGGAGCGGACCTCGGCCCCCCAAAGCGCATGGCCGCGGGGAAAACAGAATCGGGACTTACCTTGAACGCGTTTAAATTATCCGTCGACGGAGGACAGAGCGTGTGAGCCTTTGCCTAACAGAACGTAAGTTATTGTTATTTATTGTAAGAACCGTCCGTTCGTAGTGGGACGACTATTTTCATCTTAATAAAAAAAAAATAACCGGACGCGAGCTGCTCCCGTGTGCCGGGCGCCGCGGGGTCGGGGCCTCGCCCAGTCCTCGCGCCTCGTGCGCCGCCGCCCCGCGTGTCCGCTCCCGACCGGCCGGGCGGGGACTGGGCGCCGCGCGGGGCGGGGCTGCGGCCGGTGGGGTCCGGGTGCGCGGGGCGGGGCTGCGGCCGGTCGGGTCGGGGTGCGCGGGCGCGCGGCGGGAGGGGCGGCCCCGTGTGCGCGCGGGGAGCCGCGGCTCGGGCGGCCGGCGTGGGGCGGACTCGGGCCTGGGGTCCCCGTCGCCCCTCGTGGGCCGGCGCCCCGGGCCCTCCCGCCGGCCTGGGCCCCCGGGGCCAGGCGCTGCGGGTCCCGCCGGTGATTAGTTCCCGTCTAGACGAGGCCGGGCGCTCGGCGGCCCCTTATCTGCGCCGGCATCACCTGCAAGCGATACAGCGCGGGAGCCGGGGCCTCGAGCCCCCCAGAACCAGTCTGGCGTGTCCTCGGTTTATTTTCTTTCCAGGCCCGAATGCCGGGGCGGGGACGGCCCGGGTCACTCGGTGTGACATTTCAAACCCGGCCCCTTGTTGTCCTGAAACCGGGCTTGAGAGGTCGCAGGAAATCAGGAGATACCGAATCTCCCGCAGCCCCGGGCGAGCGCGCAGAGCCGGGCTCAGGTTTTCCCCGCGGAAAGGTTAACCCTTTGCAGCCTCGCGGGGGCCCGGCCGCTGCCGTGGAGGAACCTCCGGGTGTCCGTTCCCCTGCCCCTCGAGGGAAATGACCACGAACCCTTCTTGTCCGGGTGGGTTTGCAGGACGGCAGCGCCCCTGCGCGGGGGACGGCCGCCCTCTCGGCTCCCGCAGAGTCCGGCGGGGAGAACTGGGGGGACCTGTGGTCGCGGGGCAGGAGTGGGTGCTTCTGCTAAGGGGCGTGGGCTGCGGGAGGGCCGGGGCCGCCGTGGTTTCCAGCCGGGCTGAGGGCAGGACTCCCCCCCCCCCCCGCCCCCCCGCCCCCCCAGGAAGCTGGGGGACTGGCCGGCAGTTACTGAAAGCGGGGGAGGTGTGGACGTGCAGCCACGTTTCTGCTGCCTCCTGAGCGCCACGGCGGTGCCAGCACAGAAAGGAAAGGGGATTTAGGAAGTGGCGCTGCGAACTCACAGGTGAGGGGAGTGACCAGGGTAAGAGGACCAGCTCTCCCTCCCCAGTGCCCAGGGTGTCCACAATCAGGGTTATTCTCTGAGGCTTCGCTCCCTCAACCTGGGCCATTCCCTCCCAGACGGAAACACAGGCATTTCTTTTGCCTTGCGGCCGCCCATTGAAGACGTGGCTAAACTTCCAACTTAATCTCTAGAAAGCGTTTGATTTATCCAGAATACTGGGTTTTGTCATTTTTTAAAAAGGAAATAGGTTTTTGAATAAAGAATTTCATCAATGGCTGTGAATTAGCTCTGAATTTTTGCTTTTGACAAACTGCAGTTATTTTAATGCTACAAGTGGAAACATCTAGTTGCAGTCAATTCTTCCCTTGCCATCCATAATCAAACAATCTAATTCCTGCTTTTGATATTTATGTGAGCCTGTCTGAGTGTTGGGAAATGAAGGAAGTGGTTACTGTATCAGGTTGCTGGCATCTGCCTGTTACTGTGTAAAAAAACAACAGCTCTTCTGCAGGCACATCGTTTCCCAGGTGGGTTCCAGGGAACGCCTTTAACTTTGAAGCTTTATTACAAAGGGCCCTGGTGAGGTGTCATATCTACCCCTCGTTAGTTACATTAATAAATATGTTTTCATGGTTCCCGGGTTATCTTTAAACATCTCCTGTAATACGGTAGGGATTTTCTTGTAAATTAAATTGCCTGTAACAATGACAAGTGTTGTATTTTGTTTACTCAACTTTTACCCAGTTGTGTAGTAAAAAAGTCAGTTAAGAGGCCATGGGTGCAAAATGGGAATTAGTTATTTAACTAGATCCACTTTAGAATAAGACATTCTCAGAGTCTTTATCTAATAATGTGGATAGCTCTCTGAAATTCAGGCAGGGAAGGGGTCCCAGAGTTGGGAAAGTGTGTGGCTATTACACCAGAAACTTCAGTACGTATGGCAGGACTGCACACTTCTGGGACATTCGGAGCCCCTGAGCCAGTATCCCAACAAACGTTAATATTTAATGGACTGTGGGACAGAAATCAGCCTTTCAAATTAAAATATGGACTAGCTTAAATTTTTCAGAGCGGCAAACACCGGGCTACAGTGAGACACTGTCTAAAGTTGCTCCGTGGGGGCGGGGCGCGCATCGCCACCCATTTCGCGGGCTGTTTCCCATACAAGCAAGTCCTCGCTAGCATGGGGGGAGGACGCTGTGAATGAATAATAAACTATTCGCAGAGACGTTGCAATCACGCTGTGATAAAAGCAGGAAATTCAGAGTTTATTAAACTGATGCAGGGAAGATTAGAGGCTTTTAAACGCGGGTCTGATTGATGTAAAGGTAAACTTTCTTCCAGATACAGGGATTCCGCGCGGTAATGAGGACCGTGCAGCAATTAGACCAGCACCTTGTTGATAGAGGCTGTGCTGGGAGAGGGGGCCTCTGGAGTCAGACGGGCGATGGGAGAGGAAGGGGCATGAGGACTGGGGGGTGGGGGGTGTCCCACCCTGGCAGAAAGGCCGGGCCCCAGGGGAGCGCGGCCTGGAGGAGGCACCTGCTGGGGGGGGGGGGGCAGGCAGTTCGGTAGGAAGACAGGAGGCCCGTGTTGGGGGGAGGGAGCCGGGAGAGGGGAGTGGAGGCCGGGGGTGGGGATGACCCCTTCCCAGGTCACCGAGGTCCGAGGGTCTGCAGCCGCCTAGGAGGGGAGGTGAGATGGGCCCAGGCTCAGCGGGAGGCCGCTCCGGGTCCCAGCGCCCGGGGGAGGGGGAGCACCCTCCGGGAAGGTCCCGCTGGCTCCGACCCGCCCAAGCGGCCGGGCAGGGGGTGTGGACGGCTCCCGGGAGGGTGATCACGTTGCCTCCATTACTGTGGCTTTCGGGCAAACTTCCGACCAGACGAGCATTTGCAAGTGAAAAGCGACCTGGATGCGCGCACGGGGCTGGGTCGCCTTTGGGTTTGTTTGGAAGCGGAGCTCCACCTTTTCTCTGTAAAACAGTAAAAAACCATGCGCCCGGCGGCCTAGGGACTCAGTAGCTGGGTTTGCTCTTAAAAAAGCGAAGAAACTTCTCCTGCTCAGCCCCCCACCCGAGTCTTGGATCCGATACATTTTCGGAACCGTTTTCCGACCGGAGCCTTGTTGCTGGTCACGCTGATCCTCATCCGACAGAGGCGATTAGGGCGTCACTTGGCGCCCGGCGGCGGCCAGGTCAGCGCCCACGTTCCCTGTGCTCAGCGCCGCCGTCCTGTCTTTCAGAAGCGGATCTTCCCGGATCTGGACTTTACTCCGGAGAACAGTTCGGTTCGCATCCCGGGAGGCTGTGCTCTGTCCGAGGGAGGCTCGGTGGGCGGGTGAGCCACGCGCTCACGCACCCCAGTGGCCCCGATCGCGCGTGTAACTAGAAGGCACTCCAGTCCCGAAAGAGGGCGGTCAGGCGGGTTAACAGAGCCGGAGTGAGCATTTCCTTTCAAATTTGAATTGTCTTAAGAAAAGTCACCATGACAAACAGAATAAGTTACTTTATTACAAGAAGTAAACAGACTTGCTAATTTTGTGCCTAATTTCACCCATATTACAAACGCAAAGGATATAAGATGGAAGTTACCAAAATGCAAACTGTTGTGCATAAATGAAATAAACTCAACTTACAGTTAGCAAGTAGAACATGACGTATCTACAGCCATTATAAATAGTTCAAAGTATATACCATATCTACATACGGGGGGGAGTATAAACATGTGAAAAAGGGTTTCTTAAGGAACAGTTAGAACATTTGAACAATTTAAATTACTAATGAGGGTACTCAAATATAGAACCAACCAAAACATTTTTTATTTTTCTTTTTTTAAGAAAAACTGTCGAGCTTCCTCCCAGGCCTGCTGAGGAAATCTGTTAGCCAGCTCAAGGTAGTCTTGGGATCCAAGGCATTTTCCTGAGAGAAAAATGGAAAAGAATGAAATGTAAAAGTTAAATTCTTTGAAGTTTAAGAAATTAAAATT
Organism: Myotis daubentonii; assembly: GCF_963259705.1. Taxonomy (NCBI): domain Eukaryota; kingdom Metazoa; phylum Chordata; class Mammalia; order Chiroptera; family Vespertilionidae; genus Myotis; species Myotis daubentonii. The sequence goes on along the minus strand of NC_081860.1, from coordinate 246,849 downwards.
ATTTTGCTATCTGAGTACAAAATGGAGACATAAACTTCAGATAAACTATGACACAATTTATGCAAACAAGGTAATTGATCTACCTATAGTATAAAATATACAATATATTTGAGTCACAATCTGTTTTATGCTTCTAATGTATTTAGACATTAACCCCTCTGTAAAACATTGTGAAAAAATTTCTTTTGGATTCCAGAGTAGGAAAATAGGGTAAAATAAGTATAGTAACAAAATAAAACGACAATCATAATCTGTCCTTAAATTAGACTTGAAAGGGTAAATATGTATGTAAACTTGACATATTTTCTAAAACCGTCTATTTGGTTGAACACTTTGAGTGCCGGTCACCTATGGAACCGCGGGGACGGTTAGGGGTGTAAGCGCAGCAGCCACTCGCACAGCGGGGGCAGCGAGCACCGGCCCAGGCGTGAGCTGCAGGGCTGCTCACACTTAGGGGTGCACATGGGCAACCAGCTCCAATGACCTGAAATGTTTTCTGGGGACACAGAAAGCTCCCCTGAAGGGAACAGGTCTCCAGGAACAACTTGGTGGGGTGTCACCACAGAGAGTGGTGACTGAGCAAAGCCGAGAGGTTCTCGTTTGCTCATTGTTGTGCGGATTAAAGCACCGAGTGGGGAAAGCGTGGGAGTCCGAGAAGAGGGTCCGGGGAAGAAAGAGGTGGAGAGTCCACAGCCTCAGCCCTCCAGGCGGACAGGCAGGCAGCGCCTGGGACTCTGCCTGCCTGACACGCGCCAACGGTGACTCATCCTCCGTCAGGAGGGGCCTCTGCACTGCTCACTGCAGAGAATCTGCTGTCCAGGCACCAGTGCGGGCGCCGGACTCCTGTGGCATTTTCACATCTTCACAAACGTCAACGTTCTCTTGTCAGAAACAGTGACGAACGATGCTGACTTTCCCCAGGCCCCCATAGCTTTCCTCTTCAGGCTGAAGCCGAGTCAGGGCGGAACTGAACGTGCACGTCTGGCTTAGACAAATGGGACCAACTGCGAGGCTGACTTTAATTTCTAAAAGGGGCACAGCTTTCTGTTTACTCATTTGAGTCACTAAAACGTGATGTTTTTCATGATACTGTTACAAGCTTATATTTTCATCTTTGTACTTTTCAACACTCGCCCACTGTGAGTGTGTGTGAGTGTGTGTGAGTGTGTGAGTGTGTGTGTAACAATCCAAGATGACCCCCACTGCCGCCTGCCCCCCAGTAAGGACTACTCAGTGGGTGCCCCAGGGGATCCTGCTGGAGGGGCCCCTGACTGGCCACTTTAAAGGCTATCAAACTAACGGGAGAACTAGGGTCTCAATCAGAGACGCTTCTCGACAGTCACAGAGCCACCTGCACGCCTCAGTTACTGTCTAGGAAGCAAAATGTTGTAAACAGTAAAGATGCTCTTTAAAACTCTACATCTCCAGTTTGATCTCAGGAAACATCTCAGCAGGAAAACTACAGGGAAAAACCCTTGTAATCTGATGGCCTTTTCTCCATGGAGAACAATTTTACATTTCTTATTTCAATTAAAAAAAATTCAAGTACTTGAATTTAGGGCCAATATGGGTTACTATCACTAGTAATTTTATTCTGAACATGTATAGGGAACCAAACCTACGTGATTTCAGTATTTATGTGAGTAACATAGGCCAATATTAATGATCTGATTGTCTCCTGTATTACTAATTTAGTAATTACTCACCATTTATTATATCTTGCATGAGGCGAGTATAAATTGCACAAAGATATTTTTGTGCTTTTCTTTTACTCCCATAGATTTCTCTGTGTATTCTATTTTTTTTATTGAGTTTTAGAGAGATTGGAAAAAGGAGGGAGAGTGAGAAACACTGACTGGCTGCCCCCTGCATCTGCTCTGACTGGGGATCAAACCTGCACCTGGGCCTGTGCCCTGTCGGGAAGGAGCCAGCCACCTTCTGGCACACGGGATGGCGCTCCACCCACCGAGCCACATGGCCACGGCTCTGTACATTCTGACACATTCGTGCTGATGACAAAATTGATTTTTTATTGACTGAAATACACTTGGTATCTGAATCTCAAATATTTTAGGCAAAGTAAGCAATGATTTCTCCACGGGTTCCGAAAGGTGATTAAGAAACATGTCCGCTCACGAACAAACACGACATTCAATCTGAAGAGACATACCTCTGGGCTGGTACGGCTGGTTAGCTGCCTGACGGTGATTCTGTGCAAAGTCCTGTGCAAGATGAGAAAAGCGTTTTTATACCAAAACCACAAGCAGAGAACCTCACTGAGCGCGGCCTTAAAGCTGCTGAATTCAGAGACAATGATTTCTGCACAAATATTCTGGAGCCCAAATATCAAAGCTGAAGAAACTGATGCTACGCATTCCATGTTCCTGTAACTTTAAGTTAAACAGTGATGACTCTCAGATTCTGCTCGACTATCACAGGGCTAGGTTGCTGCTACTACGGAAACGACAATTTTACTTTATATCTAACAAAGTGAACACTTCAGTCACATTTACTGTCTTAAACAGATTATTAACATGTTTTTAAAACACAACTATTAAAGCTCTTATGTAGTCTGCAGCTAAATTTTAAAGTCTGCTAATTTTACTTTCACATGGAAAATGTAGAATATACAAAATTTCAGAAACTACCAGCTCCTACCTTTAATATCATTTTCTAGTGATTATTATTTATCTAAAACACAGGGACCTTGCAGAACCATTTTATAAGCTAAAATCTAATATGTATTAATTCCCTTCACAATTATTTATAGAAAAAAAAATTACTTGATTTAAGTCCAACATTTTATCTCAAATAAGCACTGTAAGATATTTGTGTAGCATTTACAGAATTTGTGTTAAAATATATGTGAAATGTGTTAAATTTATATTCACTTACATTTGAATGTGTATTGACTGTAATAGAGCAGATTTTTTTTTTATAAAAGACCTATGATCTTTTTTTTTTTTATATTTTATTGATTTTTTACAGAGAGGAAGGGAGAGAGATAGAGAGCTAGAAACATCGATGAGAGAGAAACATCGATCAGCTGCCTCCTGCACATCTCCCACTGGGGATATGCCCGCAACCCAGGTACATGCCCTTGACCGGAATCGAACCCGGGACCCTTCAGTCCGCAGGCCGACGCTCTATCCACTGAGCCAAACCGGTTTCGGCAACAGAGCAGATTTAGAACTAGTTTGAGATGAACATCAGATGAAAACAATATATATGTGTATATATACATACATATACATACACACATATATATACACACACACATATATATATTTACTACTTTAGATTCTGATATCATTTGTATTTTTACAAATTGTTTCCAAGCAGTTGAAAATGTAATGGATTAAGGTGAGACAGACACAAATTTGCTCTTTGCTCAGCTATCACCGACTTGGTTGAGGGCCCTCTGTTCGGCCAAAAGCTGCACCCACGGCCCTGGCAGCGCCGACCCCCTCCTGCCTCACTTTCCTCCGCACATTCACACTAGTGGACAAGCTGCCTGTTTTCTGTCTGACTCTCCGCCTCAATGAAAACTCTATGGGGGCAGGTTTTATGTTTCATCCCTTGCTGCGATGCCAGTGCCTACAGCAGGGTGTAACCTGGAGGGACCACAAAGTACCGAATGGAAGAAGGAACCATCTGCGTTTAAGATCACAGTCTTAAATGTAATTTCTATTGAATTCAATCCCAACATTCCCAGAATATATGTAGAACCTAACTCTTGCTATGATGGCTACAGAAGACTTTATTAAGACTTTGATTTAACCATATGACACTTTATGAAAATTTGTGCCTGACCTGTAGATTTGAGTATCTTTGAAAACTTTTTCAGAAAATGAAACTCAGGCTCAAACAAAACTACTAAGCTGAAAATAAAAGATTTCTAAACATAATTGACCCAGTTGTGTTATATTTGAAAGAAAATGGAATGTTTTCAGGAAATAATGATCCACGACGACAGAAGAAAACCACCGGTTAGCTATAAACACACATTAAAGAAGAGCCAACTTGGCTGTTGTCCTGCCAGTGACCGAGTTAGTGTCGATGTGGAAACACTGCTTTGCTTAGTACAGCACCGATTACAGACTTTCACTCAACCAGAAACAAAGGAGGCCGTTCTTAAAAGTTGTCCATTTTCTAAAGGCAATATAACAGGTTTTTGTTACACACACAGGTGTGTGTGTGTGTGTGTGTGTGTGTGTGTGTGTGTGAATAGTATTTATTTAAACATTTACCAATACACTGAAGTTCTAATGGATCTTCCCTCAGCAATCACTCCCTGTCCCTCACAGCCAGACTGAATGTGAGGTGAGGGTGATGTTAAGGCCTTCGCGAAGCCTGGCCGTGCTTTGGAAACATCTCGGTGTGGACTTAACGTTGCAGCCCTTTCCTTGAAATCCTCCAGCAGAAACTACACAAACTCCCCCCCTCCCCCCCGACATCTTGTGAATCATGTCCAAGCACAGAGGCAGGTGAGCGCCCTAGAAGGCGGGCGGCTGGCACCGGCCCCCGCGGACAGTGGCGGCTCGCACAGCCGAGGCCGGGCGCACGGGGTACCTGGATGAAGGCGGCCAGCAGGACGCAGCTCATCTCCTGCTCCAGGATGACCTTGTTCTGGCCGTTGTTGTAACAGGCGGCGATGAGTGACGGGAACAGCACCTTGACCAGCCGGGGGTCGCTGAAGTACTGGAAGGGCAGCTGGCACAGCTGCTGCAGCACCGTGGGGTGGCGGCCGGACTGCACGATGACCTGGGACAGGGGAGCAACCCGGTCAACTGCCAGCCGCCGGCCGGGCCGCCCCTTTCCATGGGCAAGTGCCGGGAAGAACCCCAGGACACGCGGGGAGCGGAAGGAGGAAGACTCCCGCTCCTCACTGACCTGAATTTCAGTGACACAGGAAAGGAGCAGACAAGAACCTCATCTCCCAACTCGAGGAAAGGAGTCCAGAAGCTCTGCAGCCACTGACGTTACTAGAACCGTGATGACGGGCCAGCAGCCGTGGACCGGGACACGCAGCTGTAACCACGCACCGCGCGCCCCCCCCCCCCCCGCAAAAGCAGAACAGCCATTCCCCTTAGACCTGCACACAGCCCCCTCCCCAGGCAGACGCCCTCGGGCAGCCCTGCCCACTGCAGTCCCTGACCGGCTCACAGAACACAGGAACGCGGATAAATCTATTCCGTGTGCAGACCAGCCCTGGGAGAAGAGGGGACTGTAGGGGAGCCAGCAGCTTCGGCCCAGGCTCCCAAGGTCCCTCCCACCCGCCCTCCTTATCTGTTTCCATCGGTGCCACGGAGACGCAGAGGAGAATTGTTTAGAGAAACGCGGCCGTGGCCGTGCAGCAGGCGAGGCTGCCGGCTGTGCACATGCAGTTAATGGGCTTGTAGGGAGCCCCCCTCACTCACCCCGGGGCCGTCACGATAAACTCAGAAATGTCCACGTCAGGTCTGTTTCAAGTAACCTCGGCCGGACAGTTCTCACGGAAGGGCAGGGACCCGGTAAAGCCGAGGCCAGGACTGTAAACTGTACTTGGAGAAACACTGTTTTACAGGTACACCCCCAGGCAGGGCTGCATTCAGACTAGAACCAGAGGGAAAGCACGCCACGGCAGAGGCAGGAGGAACATAAATTACAGGGATTTACAAGTTTCCAAAGCACTTTTAACAATACTTTAAGAACACACGCTCAGATGGTAATGCAGCCTGGTTTAAGAAGAAAATCAACAAAGTAATAGTTCACATATTTCAGTTCAATAGCTAAAATGACATCAAAAGCCTTTAGAGAATGCTGATAGGGACTTGTTAATACCTTCAAATCCAGCAGGAATTTTAAAGACGCGCAGCGCGACCATTCAGCACATGGCTGTGTGCTGCCGTGCCCGACGCTGGCTGAGAAAATGCGTCCTATCGTCCGCTTTCCTGAGAAAGCGTTTACCTGCATCTTTATTCTAATCATTAGATACAAGCCCGCGGCACAGCCAAATGGTCCCCGCCTTAGAGTTCACAACGATCCCGTTATGAGAAGTCTCTCCCCTTTAGCTTTTTCTGTGGAACCTCAGTGTTGAAATGCTATCAGAAGACACCCCACTGGCCAGTCTGGCTGGCACAGGCACACTGACAAAGACGACAACACCGGGGTCTTGGTAAACGAGACAGAACAGGGGTGCCCGGCGGGACCCTTCCCCCTAGACCCCTGCCCCTCACTGAGGTGGGCGGAGCCCTCGGGGCCTGTCAGACCCCCAGAACAGGCAGAGCTGCCCATGGAGGAGGAGTTTACAGGTCACAGTGCCGTGAGGTGACCTGCCAGCGGCCACGACTTTTAAGCCTCTTGTCGGTGAAGACACTAATGGACGCAGGCAGGTACCTGGGGGTGAGGAGATCTACCCACAGGACCACCCAGGACAGACCACCTGGGCGCAGGCTGGGGTGCACGGGGGGTGGTGAGAGCCGCACCCCGGCTTGGCTGTGAGCCAGCAGGACATCTGGTCAGTACTGGCCTTCGAACCACGTGTCACACATTGTGGGCAGCCAGGGTTTGCCGCACGGAGACTCAGGCAAGACCACCGCTGGGCGAGTCAGGTGGGCTGGTGGCATCAGCAAGCGGAACCGTTGGCGGGTTTGGGCTGCGCGCTCCCTTAGGGGTAGGAACCAAGACGGGGATGCCAACAGCCCGGCCTGGATGCTCAGGACTTTGGGCACCAGGAGAGAGTTGGCCGAGAGGCTCTGGACAGACTGCAGGGGAGGGGGGATCCGTTTTATTCTGTCCAGTCCCTCCTCCCAGGCCACAGGTGGTCACACCCCTTGGATCGCCGAGGCGTTCCCAGGGCAGGAGACAGTCAACAGAGAGGCACCCGCGGCATGGAGGCTGCTGAATGAAAGGAATGTACGCAGTTGGGGAAAGCTGTTTACAATGCGCTGTTTCTCTATCTGTTCCCGACGGAGCGGGCATTAAATCGGGGGCTGCTGGTCGGTCACCTCTGTTTACGAAGGTGGGCACTACCCTGGGCCTGGCCACTGCCCTCCCTCCGGGCACGCAGGCCGACGTGGGGCCCCGCCACACCGAGAGACCGCCTCAAACCCGTCGGCCCCTCCGCCGGCCGTGTGGTCCTGGGCAAGCTGCCCCAGTGCTCTGGTTTGAAGGTGGAGAATTCCTTCAGAAGTCAACTTTTTAACGACATATACGAACCATTTCCAACTGGTGTGCCAGTGTTTCTTACCACAGGCAAAACCTGACTATTCAGGCAGGGCACTGACCTCTTTTCCCTTAGATTATTAAAAAAAGAGAAAAAAGGACAATAGACATCTGGTGCGAATCAATCAAAATTATACCTGGTTTTTTTTTTTTTGGTCAAATTGGCGAAATTTAATGTATTTTTTGGCGTGCTGTAGAATTTTACGTTAGCGTACGTGCGCCATGAGAGGAAAAGGCTGAAAATCACTGATGCACACACACCCCTAAGCGGACGTCCTGCTGGCGCCCAAACGGAGAGCACACGGCCCGGGGTGCTGGGTCTCGAAACGGAGTCTCTCATTGAGAAGCAGATGCCCGTGTCTTGAGTGTGAGGCAGACGAGCAGAACTGCCTGCCTGCACGGGAGCACGAGCGCTGCCTGCCTCCGCGGGCCGTCTCGGTCCTTCTCCGTCGCTGACCCACTGAGGAAGGGGATCTTTGCCCAGGGCCCCGTCCTCGCCACTTTGTTAGTATCACGGGGGTCGGGGGAGAGAGGGAGAGAGACCCCCACTCCCTCCTCTTTGGAAGCAGGGGCCTGAGAAAGGAGGCTGCATGCTGGCAGTGTGCCCGGCCTGGTGGAGAGAGGGCCGGGGGACACAAACACGGCGTTAGAGAGGAATCTGGTTTAAAAAAGGAAAAGAAGATGGAAGGTGGAGGAGACAAGCCTGCTGACCCCTGGCTCCCATAGGGGCGCCTTCTACCAGGCGGCAGAGACCGGGTGCACTGAGGGCCAGGTGAGGTCGGCAGGCACGGGCTGAGTCTCGGGTCAGGTCTGTGGGGACAGAGGCCATGCTTCTCGCTCTCAGGAGACGAATGACAAGAAGCGCAGGGGCCTGGGGCATCCGAGAGGGAAGGACGAGGTCCTAGGAGAGCCCCGAGGGCGGCTGCCCCGCACGCAGGGAATGCGGACCTACGTGCAGGGCGGCGTCCCACCTGGCGCCTGGGAACGCAGGTGGAGGAGTTCCAGGAGAGAAGCCGGGTGCCTGCTGGCCTGCCACAGCTCAGGCTGCCGCCACGTGTCACGCAGCCTCAGCAACGGAAATCTGCTTCCTGCCGCTCTGGAGCCCGGGAGTGAGGTCGAGCCTCTTCCTGGGTGCAGACTGACCCCTCCCTGGCCTCGCGCGCGAGGGTGTGTGGACAGACAGACCTCTCCCCGGGGCCACCGGTCCTGCTCATCAGGACCCACCCCTATGGCCTCACTGGACCTTAGTTATCTCCTAAAAGCCCCCCCCCCAAGTGAGGTCTCGGGGGGTTAATGTTCAACATGGAACGGGGGGTGGGGGGCCACACAGTTCAGTCCAAGGTGCAGCTGTGACTCCTCCTCCCCCGGCCGGAGGGACGTCTCATCCGAGAGGCTGCCCTCACCAGCTGCGTGTCAGCCAACCCACGGCGGCCACAGGCCCGCACTGCCGGCTCAGGGGACTGTCAGGAGCCCGGCTCTGGTCAGTTAACCCACTGGAGCTTCCGGGGCCTTTCTATAAAGGGGGGGGGGGGGCGGATGGCAGCTTCAGGGCTTAGCTGAGGCTCACACGAGGCATCTGCAACCAGAACAGAAAAGCCACGTAGCGATGGGCACTGCTGCCGTGTCCTCTCCGGTGGCACTGCTCCCACCGAGGGGCTTGCAGGACCGGAGCCCCTCCCAGTGAGGCCCACGGCGTGTTTTCCATCCTCCCAGCCGCCTCCCCGCGAAGGCACATCCGGCGGCATCTCCAGCCCCTGGAAGCCACAGCCTGGCCTCCCCGGCCCTGTGCCCGCAGGACCAGCACGAGCTCCGCACACCGCGGGTGCCAGGGAGAGCTGGTGGGGTAGGAGGGCGTCCTGACAGCTCTGAGGAGGGAGCGTCCCGGCAGGAGCACGATCCTAGAAACAAGCGCAGAGGCTCAGCTGACCGTGTGCTTCGAGCGGCTGTGCCCAACGTGCCAAGGGAAGCAGGCAGCGGGCAGAGCCACAGACGGAGCCGTGGGCCCGGTCACCAGCATGAGCTTCCTGTGGAGCAGGGAACCCTCACGCCCAGGAAGCCTTCCAGGCAGCACAGCTAGAGCCGCTCCTTCCAACTGGAGACAGGCGGCAGCCGCTGCGCCTTCCCGCCCGCCCTGTGCGGCCCTGCTGGGCGGCGAGGCTCGTCCGTGTCACCGGGGGATCCACCCGCACGGCACGTCCCCCGTGAGCTGGATGGTCTGTCTGCCTCCACGTCCCGTCGCCTCGGCCTGCACAGCCAGCCCTGGTCACACAGCGTGTCCGGGGGAGGCACCGGGGCCTCGCGGCTGGGACAGGCCCCCCTCTGCCTCGACGCTGTGAGGACGAGAAGGTGGCCGTCTGCCACCCGGAGGAGACCCTCCCGGGCCCCAGCCTGGCATCCCGACCTTGGGCTCCCGCCGCAGACAGAACCAGTGTGTGCTGCTCACCGGCCTGGGCCCTTGTTTCTGAAGGGACAGAGGCCCCTGCAGGATGGCCGCACGCGGAATCCTCAGGGCCGCAGGCTCCCGGCCGGGTCACGGAGAGTCTGGGGGGACCGTCTCGGTGGTGCGGGTGGACCGGTCTCCAGGACCCTGCACGTAGGACCCCCTCGCCCGCAGGGCAGAGCCGGTCGGGCAGTGTGTGCCAAGGCCCTCCTCACGGCCTCACTCTTCGCACTCTGTGGCGGGCAGACGGGGGTGGGTGACCATCTTCTTTCATAACAAAGATGACGCTCAGAAACTTCAAGAGACTGTCCCAGGCCCCCAGGCAGCCCCGGGCGCTGAGTGCTGGCTTCCCGCTCACCCTCAGGCCCCTGCAGGCCCTCAGACGCGAGGCGCCCCTCCCTGGCACAGGGCTGGCTCTGTCGCTGCGCCCGAGCTCGTCCCGTGCCTGCCGCCAGCCGGCTCCTCACAGTCTTGTCCAGACGGGGATGAGGACGACACACCGCCATCCAAACAGACGCCTGCCGGGGTCCAACCCCAGCAGGTCCAGGGGTTCCCAAAGGCGTAGACGGAGTCGGCGAAGAAGGAATGACACGGAGACAGCGTTCAGTTGATCAGCAGCCTAGCCAGGATCTCCAGCCAAGTTCTGGTCTCGATCTCCAGAGAGGTTCTGCTTAGGATCTCCAGCCAGGTTCAGTGACCATGTTCCCTCGCTAGGTTCTCCAGCCAGGTTCTGTCTGAGATCTCCAGCCAGGTTCGGTCCAGGTTCTAGTCAGGCTCTCCTGCCAATCTCCGCAGTCAGGTTCAGTCCAGGATCCCCTGCCATGCTCTCTCGCCAGGCTCCGCCTCCAGGCTCCGAGGCCAGTCCCTGTCCAGGATCCTCCGGCATGCTCTCTCCAGCGAAGTTCTTCTGTCCCTAGAGAACGTTCTGTGTAGGTTCTGTGCCTAGGCTCTGTCTCTCTTGGTCCTGTCTTCCAAGCCCTGTGTCTTGCTGTCTTGTTACATCTGTATTTATACCAGTTCATTTTAATCCTGTCAATCTCTATTACAAAGGTTAGGGCGTTTCTTATCTCCATTCCAGGGAGTAAAGATTATGTAGCTTAAGCATGATTGTAGTTAAATTGATTAACTACCCGCCTGGCACTTAGTTAAGGAGTTTCATCCCCTCCCTAACTTTAGGGAAAAATCCCTACCTGGGGAAACAACCTTTCTCGGAGAGGTGACCTTGGTTAAAACACAGCGCCAAGAAGGTGAGCAAGCACATTAAGAACCGTATGCCATATGTGCCAGGTCCCTTGAAACAGCAAGGATGGACCGGCTCCCGGCAGACGCCGACCGGCGGACACAGACCCCCAGCACGAAGGCCTCCTCAACACTCAGGTTCTGCTGGGCAAGGCATCCAGGGACCAGCTCTCGGCCTTGTCCCAAACAATCAGACGATCAGACGGAAGAACTGAACGAGAGGAAGAGAGGAACGGAGGGGGCAGGGCTGACGCTCAGGGGAACCTGCTGGGCACGTGACTGCATGAGCTCCGTCCGGGACGCCTGCGGTCAGCTGCCTGGGGGTCTGAGTGTCTGCAGTCTGGCCTGACATTTCCGGAACAAACACTATCGTGTACGATAGGCTGATGATGCTGATCTGTGGTATCACCTGAGTACTTTTCCCAACAGTTACATTTAAAGAAGAAAAAGGGAAGTGGGGTGACGTGCTGAGTGGCCGTAGGTCTGGTCTGGAGGTGCATCCGGCCTGGGAGAGTGCGGCTCACACGTCTGAAAACGAGGAGGCACACTCCCTTCCTGTCACATAAACGGAAACGCCCGCCTCTCCTCCAACTGTGACGGCCTGGAGTGCTGCCAGGAGCCAGGAAGTAGGGAGCAGACAAACCGCCCATTCATCCAATGTTTGCTGAGGTCTGCTCCGGCCAAGGGGGACGAGGCGCCTGGGACGGTGAGAGTGAGAGCCATCCCTGCCCTCGAGCAGGGCCCAGTCTTCCCACAGCCCATCTCTTCTCCTTGCAGGGAGTTCTGCAAGCTCCAGCTCAGCCCCGATTCTCATGTCGGAACCAGGCTATGAAAGTGATCGTTTCCCAGTCCTCGCTGTCCGCTCCATGGGGACGCCGTGCCCTAGCGCCTCGCATGGTGCCCACCCCGTTCCTGCAAAGAGCAGGTACTCGTGGCTCTGGGGAGGGAAGGCATGAGGACCAGCTCAGGTTCCCAAACCTACATCCAGTGCTGCGATGGCCCACCTTTGCATTTGCAAGAACAGCTGGCTGGCTGGGTCCCTCGGCCAGCACCCCACCGAGTCCCAGGCTCCTGGCACTGCGGCCCGAGAGCAGGGGCAGTTCCTCCCGGCGCCCTGCGAGCCGGCTCTCAAATCTAAGGCCACCCAGTTCTGCCGGTCAGTGTGGCCGGGGGTGAAGTCAGACAGAATGTGTACAGACGGCTAATCTCACCAAGGCAAAGTCTTCATGCCTAAGAATTCTTGTTTTGTTTTCCCTTTTCTTGTCAGAGACAAGATGTCCTCACCCGAGGGGTGAGAGCAGGTGTCTAGACATCTGAATGCACCCAGAGAGACAGCCGCGAGGGTCCGTAGATCGTTGGAACAAAGCATATTTTTGTAGCAGAGCGGAGACCAAGTCGCGTGGCATTCCTTCTGCGAACAGGTCCTGCTGCAAAGCTCCAGCGAGGGCGGCCAGGCCAGCGCACTGCTCCTGGCAAGTCCTGCCACGCCTGCAGCGGCCGGGCCTGTGACCTTCATGAATCACGACACATACACACACACACACACACACACACACACACACACACACACACACACGCGCGCGCGCGCGCGCGCGTCACCGGAGGATTAGGAACGCCACGGCAGGACGTGTGGGGGCAGGAGCGGGTGGACCTAACAACGCCCGAAGGCCCCAATACTCCCAGGGGCTTGGAGAGCTGGTGCCCGACCCCCTCCCAGGGAGCCTGGGTGAGCAAGGGTCATCCACGCAGCGCCTGCGACCTCCCAGCAGCCGACGGGGAGCGTGGGTGCATTCCCCGAGCACTTACCGGCTGCCCAGCACGAGTCTTTCTGTGACAATTTTATTTAATCTTAAAAATATAATGGCAGTCACATCTCTTTGTAGTCCGTTTACTGCTTTCTCAAGTGAAATAAATGGTCTCTCGGATTTCCCCGCTTTCATCTCTGCTCTAAGCACCGGAGGATAAGGTTCCAATTAGGGGCCATGAAAGGCTCCCCGTCATTCATGTCAGGCGTCTCCCGGTCGCTCCCTCACACCAGCTCAGGGCACCTCTGGGCTCCGTGGTGGGTTTCGGAGAGGATTCCCCGGGTGTGAGGTCTCCCTTCCTCTGACCTGGGCCCACGGTGCCGAGTGGAGAGCCTCTCGCTGCCTCCCCGCCCGCATCTGGCGGCCACCGGGCAATGTGTCCTGCTCAGCAGGGCGTGGCCCTGGGAAGGGGCGGGGCAGCGGGGCCAGAGCAGCGAGTGCAGCCCAGGACCCTGACGGGAACCCTGGTGCTTCCACATCGTGGGGTCCACACAGGGTCCCTGTGCAGGAGACGTCAGCGCTCCCAGCAGCTGGGGATGGTGGCTGGAGGGGAGGGCGTGTCGGGGCTGAGCGGTGGGCACTCGGGCCTTTTCCCCGTCAGAGCATGACGGGGGGCCCCCCATGATGACCCCGCACCACACAGAACCGGCCCTGCTCTGGCCCCGGCTCCGTGCCATCTGGTCCAACGTGCACAGCCGGGAGGTGGCAGCCGCGTGGTTGCACTTTACAGAAGAGCCGTGGCACCGCAGGGAGCGTCCGCCGGGCGCAGAGCTGGCTGTGGGGCAGCTGCCTGGCGCAGAGCCCACGCCCTCTCCCCAGGCTACAAAACACCCCTGAGGCCGAGGGGGAGACTGCAGCTGGCTGGCTGCTGCCCGGCAGGTCTCTGCCGAGGTGGGCAGCACCTGCTGACACATGAAGGGTCCCAAAGGGACCCAAGAAAACCCTTCAGAATGCCGGCATCAGCTTGCTGCCGAGACGGACGAACGTGCTCTGGGGTCGGAGAGTGCAGACTCTCCCACAGCGCGCCGGCTTGGAGCGGGGCTACACCAAACGGCTTTTTAAAAAACATCCGTCATCACACATCACAGATTTGCTAGGACAATGCACCAGCTCGGTGAGCAAAGACCCCAAAGGCACCCACTCCCCCCGCCGCCCCCACCACCACACGGGAGGCAGGGCTGGGCGTGAACCGCGCTCCCTCATGGCCCTGTTTACTCAGAACAGGATTTGCCAAACACGAAACCGAAGTTTCCTTTGGTTCTCAGAATCACTGGCTCCAGCAAAACAGAACTAAGGCGTTTCTTTTAGCATAGACTCGGAGGTCAGTACGTTATGGTGTCCAAGAAACGGCTCTTACATTTTTAGCTACAAGTCAGCTCAGGTTTGGTCAGTGAAGCAGAAGTGCTGTGTCTTTCAAAACCGGGGGCCGTTTCAACCTTTTCTGCAGGATCATGCCGAAGGGTGATGTGTCACCTTGACATCTGATCCTTCATTCGGCAAATATTTACCAGGTAACTGCTACCTGCGTGGCACGGCTCTCGGTACCGGTACCGGCATTTAGTGGGATGCCTGGGAGTGGGGAGACAGAGTCAACAGGGAAATGTCAGGGGGCAGGTGCCACCCGTGAGAAGAAAAACAGAGCGAGGCAAAGAAGAAACAGGACCATGGCCGACAGGAACGGAAGCCCTCTGGGAGCAGGGCAGGTGGCAACCACGTCCCCGAACCTGCTGGTTTCTTGGGAAAAGCATTCCCGGCAGAAAGCAGCAAGGACAAGGCTGTGTTTGGGGAGCAGCCAGGAGACCAGTGGCAAGAGCAGGGGCTGTGACTGCCGGGCTGAGAAATGAAAACGGTGACACGTACCTACTTAGGCTGGTCTGGCCATGACCTCCCACGCGTCTCACATGACACAGTCACACTCCATCAGACAGGAGGGTGAAGCCCAGAGAGGGAGGGACTCGCCAAGGCCGCCCAGCTGTGCACCCACGGCCCTGACGGCCGCCCCAGTAGCTGTTCGAGGCATCGGCGTCTGTGACCCACAGGGGCTCCGCTCCCATCTCAGGAGGTGTTTCCACTCGTTTAAAGGCTCCTCGGTGGCCCGACCGGCGACTCGGCTGGAGAATCGCCAAAAGGCCAGTTCGATTCCTGGTCAGAGCACAGACCTGGGTTGCGGGTCTGGTCCCCAGTTGGGGCACGTATGGGAGACGACCGATGGATGTCTCTCTCTCTCTCTCTCTCTCTCTCAAATTAATGAAAGCATATCCTCGGTGGGGTTAAGAGCAAAGGCCCCTCCGTGACTGAAGACGAAGGCAGCCCAGGTTCAGCCCGGCTCAGGAGCTCACCCCGACAGAGCGTCCTTCTGATCTTATTTCTGTGCACACCCCGCCGTCAGGAGAAGGTTTCCCGGCTGACAAGGACGCGAGGCCAGGGCACCCCTGGCCGGAGCCTGTGCAGAGGACCCAGAGGACCCCTGGGAAGGGGTGCAGGCTGTCTCCCGTGCGTCTCCTGCTCTGCCCAGGCCTGTGATGGGCGGGGCTCAGAGAGGACGGGCTGCATGTCCCCTTGGGCGGAGGCAGGTCCTCCCTGTGCTCGCAGTCTCACAGCCGCTGCCCGGGGGACCCCCCTTTTTCAGTCCAGCTGAGACGAAGCGAGGCTACTGCTCCGCCTCACGGCTCCTGTGCTGGGCGGTGAGTGTTTCACTGGAGTGTTCAGACTCAGAAGCGGAGGAGGCCGTGCAGGGAGGAGGGCCAATCGGTGCGGCCCTGAGCGTCACAGGCTTGTGACGCCGGGAGGTGGCTCGGTGCCAGGGAGCGGTGATGCGGGCGAGCCCAGCGGGCAGCAGCTGCCTCCCGAGCTCCCTGCGACCGTCCCTCACTCCACACGGCTCCTGGGCGCCGTGGCCGCGGGGCCCTGCCTCCCAGTGAGTAGACGAGGCTCGGCGCTCAGCAGCCACCCAGGTCACAGCGCCGGAGGCCGAGGGCGTGCCCCGCGCTCCCGTCAGAGCCCACACTCTTGTCCTCTGGCAGCTGACGTTCAGGACGTCAAGGATCACGTCAAAACTTCAGCTCAGACGGACTCAGGCTGCGGCCGCACCAGGCCCTGACGTGCTGCTGCCCGTCCACAGGCCCCTTTCTCAGCCAGGCACCCCAAGGGCACTGGCCATGCTGGTCCCGGGAGGTGCGGGCTCCGCCGAGGCTGCGTCTGCTCCAGGGACCGGCCGGCAGCCACCGGCCAACGCGTGGGGCTCTGACAACTTCTCGGGTGGTTTGTGCAGGAAAAAGGGTCCCTGACATGAGCGCGTGTTGGGAAGCTCACTGAAGAGACGAGGGGAGTAAAAAGTGTCCTTTATTTGGATTCGGTGATATGGGCGACATTCTCTGCCATCAGCCAAAATTGCTA
The DNA here is from genome assembly GCF_963259705.1 of Myotis daubentonii. Lineage (NCBI taxonomy): Eukaryota > Metazoa > Chordata > Mammalia > Chiroptera > Vespertilionidae > Myotis > Myotis daubentonii. The sequence continues at coordinate 230,763 of NC_081860.1, read as the reverse complement.
ACTGGCAAGTGCCATTCTAACACCAGCCAGGTTACTCACTAAAAGTCTTAAAATAAATATTTAAGCAAAACTTACTTTTAATTAGGAAATTTATTGTGCAACTGATTGAATTTTACTTTTGAGGGGGAAAAGCCATATTTTTCTCTGAGCTAAAATATTGAGAGTAACTCCAAAACGGTTATATTGTCGACACCCCAGGCTCATCCTCAGACGTGGCATTTATTGTATAAGAGGAATGTGCGTGTCACGCAGAGAAGCCGGATGCAGCGTGACAGCTACAGAGCGAGCCACCCACACGCACTGAGAGCAGGGAGGCCTGGGACCTGGGACCCGGCGGCCCTCCGAGCCCACAGTGGACTCCATCCGTGGGGACAGGCTGGGGAGCGCACACGGGGGTGTGACCGAGGACCCTCGCCTTTGAGAACAACGGACAGTAAGGATGCTGGAGCAGGGCTCGGGCTGCCTCTGAAGGCTCGGAGCTGGAACCGGGCTGGAAAGCTGTGCCCTGGGAACACCCGCTCTGCGTCCCTGAGCCCCGAGGGAGCAGGACTGGGAACAGCCCTGCTCTCGTTTGCAGGGACACGGCCGAGGGGAGGACAACAGACAGAGCTTAGGGGTGATTAGTCCATTAATGTTTGGGTTTTCTTACTAAATCACCAAATGGTACAAGACCTGGAAAATGCAGGTCACAGCTCAGGCCGATCTCGTTCCAAGAGCCTTGCCGTCCAGTTCATGCTGCTCTCCCCAGGAGCCCGCAGGAGCCCGCAGGAGCCCGCAGGAGCCCCCAGGAGACCGCGCACATGCAGGGCGGACGGTTACATGACGCATGGCCTTCCCCACAGAGGCGCTGACGGGGACGCTGGGCCACAGCGACCCTTCCCTTCAACTCTCCTCAGAGGTTCGGGCTCCGACAGCTGCACTCTCCGGGGTCTTTCCAAATGAAACGTCCGTCACTAACCAAAATGAATATGCAAAGGCGCTTATTCCCCATCCAGCAGTACGCAGGCCGTCAGGTCATTTGTCACCGAGTTAATGTAATTATCAGGGCACTTTTAATTATCCCATATAAAATGCAAATAAGGGGAAGGGCTCACGGCACATGCTAACTGTGCTCATTATAATAATTAAATGGGAAGAAAGTTACGGCGAGTCCTGACGTGCCACACAACAGACGGATGCTTCTGATCTGACCCAACGTTTTCATGAGAGACGGCGACCCTTTGGAAAGGTGACCCCCACACGCGGGCACCACTTCCACGGCAGGTTGTCTGCTGAAGGCGCCCCGGGCCTGAGGGCTCGGTCCTGCCAGTTCACAGACTGAATGGGTGCGGGTCCTTCATGCAGAGCCGTGAGCTGACAGCACAGCGTGGGCCTGGCTCACGGGGGAGCACCCAGCACCACCCACTTTTTTAAAACTGATTTTATCGTGGCAAATACATGAAAGTTACTATTCTAACCATGTTTAAGCCTACAATTCAGTGGCATTAACTGTATCCACAATATTGTGCAACCATCACCATTATCCATTTCCAGAACCAATCTACCTCTTAGCTGAGCCACAAAGTCCCAGCTCCAGCGGGAAAGTGCTGTCTCTGAGATCACACAGCCAGGGACGGAGTGGGGTTAGGCTCCAGGCTCGTTTCCGAGCCTGCGGTCCATCCGGCGCTCATCAGACACGCACTCACAGCTTCCCAGGACCTTTGCGGCTCCGACGTCAGGCACACAGATGTCCAGGCGCAAGGACCCGCAGGGTGGCAGCCTCTCAATGCCTGGGTACCCTCCCGGCCCGGGTACACGGCAGGGATCACCAGTAGATGGGGCTGTGGACATCCGATTTCCTTGAGCGACACGGGATGAAATGAAACGTACACGGGGTGGGCTTTGCAGGACCTGGAATCTAGTCCTGGTCTTAGTGGTTCTTACGCCATCTCAGGGCTGGCATCACCCCAGAATCCCAGTTCCTCACTGTCCACGAGGCAGGACAATTCCTGCACTTGCAGCTGCACTGAAGGGCTCCGGGGTCCCGGGGCCGCGGATGGGAACCATTTATGAAGAATTCTAAAATATCAGGGATTTAAGGCCCAGTGCTCAGTGCTTGACAATTACTGTCGTTTATATTTCTGACGATTTCTGCTGTATTTTACCCTATTCTTTCTTCTCAGAGATCGCTGCACCTCAGCCACTGCCTTGGGCTGAACTGGCCTCTCTGACCTTCCCCTGACCCGGAAGTGGGTGTCCGGGTTGGCATCCAGTCCTTCTGGGAGGCAAAGGGTTGACAGGGATGCCTGGCTCTTTCCACCTTTCTGATTTCCTCCTCACAGCGAGCGCACCCTGAACAGTCACCCACGCGGCACTGGCCAGCACCAGGTCTGTCTCCTCGTGTTGCTATTTAACGTGTTTTCTTGTTTCCGCGTGCTCACTCTTGCTTGGCTGCAGGCCTAGGTCGGCTGTCACCGCCACCTGCGCACACCAGCTCCCGATCCCATTTCCCATCCTGCCTGGTGAGCCCAGAGACTCGGCGCAGGTGCTCCACCGACAGGAGAGGACCAGCCCGTGACTCTCGGAAAGCCCACACGGTTCCGAGCTCCGTAATTCTCACCCCAGAGTGGTTAGCGGAGCTTCAAACGGTGCCGCACCTTGGCTGCCGTGAAGAAACCGCCTGTGCGATGCGTCGGGGCCTGGAGCGGGCGTGCTCAGCACCACCCAGCACCCAGCACCCACCCTGCCTTCCCAGCAGGAAGGGTTTCCGCCACCAGGGAGAGAAGGTCTTCTCCTCCCCCAGCCACACACCAGCCGGCGGAAACCTGGCAACTCAGCCAAGGAGAAGCATCGCCCCCATGAGCGAAGCGCGCCCGCTCCTCCGATGGACTTCTCTCCAAAGCTCCCCTGCGGTCCCCTGTCTTTCCTCTATAAAGTAACGTTCTCATTTGTTTTCTGGACTTAGCGATATAGTCTTTTGCTACAGCATGCTTATCCAGAATGGCAATTATCTGCTATTCCCAAATAAACACATTTTAAAAATATAAGTATTTTTTTACTGATGTCAGAGAGGAAGGGAGAGAGAAAGAAACAGAAACATCAATGATGAGAGAGAATCATCGATCGGCTGCCTCCTGCACGCCCCCTACTGGGCATCGAGCTTGCAACCCAGGCATGTGCCCTTGACCAGAATCGAACCCAGGACCCTTCAGTCTGCAGGTCAACACTCATCTACTGAACCAAATCAGCTAGGGCTAAACACATTTTTGCTGATAAAATAACTAGCAGTTTTATTTCTAAGGTCCATAGAACTGAACTTTTTGCTGTGGAACTGTACACAGCAAAATAGTACCACACACACAAATCACTCGCCTCTGTAAGTGCAGCAGGTGTCATGGTAACATATGGTAAACAACTTAAAACAGGAAACTGTTAGGTCAACCACGGGCTGTCCACATAAGATACTGCCATTCAGACACTAAAATGATGCTTGTAAAGAATGATTCTGTTACAGGTTAAGTGTCTAAAGCGGGACAGGAGTGTACGTGCAGCATGACCGCGGCTATGTAAATATATTCAGAGAGGGGTGGCGGGGGCGGGGGAGGGACAACCTTCCAGTTACACGATAAGAAAGACAGATAAATGAGGTTGTCAGGAATTACTATTTGATATGTTCTTTATGCCATAACTCTGGTTTCACAAATAAGGTGGAACACAGTGCCTTATTATTTTTTCACAAAATCTGTAACACAATTCTCCCAACTTCTTAAAGCAGCAGAATCCTATTTACAAATGAAATCTTGCTCAAAAACCAAATAATCAAAACCATTAAAAGCAAAACGACTCAGGAGCCTGCCTCAGGTCGCCTCCGCCACCACCAGGCAGGCGGCCTCCGGCTCCCGGGCGGGCGGGGAGGCCGAGGGCCGGGAGCCGTGCCATAGGGGCGGGAGTCCTGGCTGCGAGGTGCCCAGCAGAAAGGGGCTCTAGCTCACCACGACAAGACGTCTGCGGAGACAGCACCCGAATCCCGCGGCAGGAGAGCAGGTGCCGCTGTGTGGCTTAGCCATGTTCTATTAAAACATTTTCGTTGTCCAGCTCGACAAGGGGCCCCGCTGTTAACCTAAGGCTGATCCAGCCTCTCTGGAGAGAAGTCAGGGACTTCCCGACTTCCCTGGGGCTGCTGGAGGCCCTCACCAGGCCCGATGGGCGAGCCTGCCTTCCCTCACTCCCATACCCCACTCGCAGAGCTGGGGCGCAGCCTCCGGAACCTTCCGGCTCTTACCTGGTTATCCGGGTGGCTGACAGTGAAGTAGCCCACGCAGACGATGACCTCGTGAAGCAGGCTCTCACAGGAGACGCGGCTGCAGTGGCCCAGGAGGGAGCTGGCGACGTGCCGGAACGCGAGGGACAGGCCCTCTGCCCCTACGACAGACTGGCCGAGGCCAAGGCAGTTAGCGCTCCCCCAGCGGGGCCAGGCTCCCCCAGCGAGACCGCCGCGCTGCCACGGCCGGAGCCGGAGAAGCGCGTCCAGCCTCGGAGCACGAGGCGCAGCAGCCCTCGGGGACCCTTGTGCCAACAAGTGACTGATAAACGCGGGGTTCAACCTGCACAGGCACAGAAGGCGGAGCAGAGCCGACCCAATGCCTGGGCCACACGGACAAGACACCTAAGCAGGGTTATTTCTTCCCTCCTCAGGAAGGCGTTTTTTCTCTGTGTACGAATAGTCTCACTGTGAAAAATTTGGAAAAATATCAAAATATGGAAAATCGCCTGTAAATCTATCATTTAGCTCACTTCCAATACTTTTTTTCCTGGAGGAAACATTTTCTTGTACACAGGGATACAAATATAATTCTAGTTATTTACTTACGTTCAAATAGAAAGGGAACATAAATAACTAGTTATTACTCAAATACACAGCTCTGTGAACCCAAGGCTCCCAAATAATGTGAAACACCCAACCGTCAGCCCCCGTCCCCCCCAAACAGCTCCCCAGCTCCGAGGCTTCCAGGGCCCCTCTGAGGGCTGGGGCTGGGGCGGTGGGCGCGGGAGAGCGGGGTCTGCCTGCACAGCCGGGCTTCTATTTAATAAACATGTCAGACAGACAGAGTGACAGGAGGGCAAAGGGGAGAGCGAGCCCACAGAAAAGGCCCGCGGCCCACACGGGAGGGAGCCCACTGCTGGCTACGGGAAGGCAGCGCTTTAAACACATCTGTGATCTGAGGTCGTGGCCGGCTGAAGCAGGCCAGGTCGGTGCCGGCTGGGAAGTTTCCCTGAACGCGCTTTGCCTGTTGGTGGTGAACAGACACACAATGACTGCTCAGTGTGAGAGCGTCTTCTGTCTCGGTGTCACTGCCCTGAGACAACATGTTTCCAGTCCCAGGGGGACTTCGGAGGCCCCCGCCCTTTAAATCAAGCAGTGACATCTTCTCGCTCGGCCCTATTTAATTAGCTGCGTCCAGCATGCTGCGACCCCGTGCCCTCCGTTTAACCTCACTGATAAGTGCAGGTCAAGGGGCACGTAAGTTTGAATATAAAAATTAAACCAATTTCTCAAGGAGCCTATATTTCCTTTTTAGCCAGAATTAATGGCCTAGTCAGTACATTGATTTGTTTCTCGAGACCACCTTCGATTGTAAGAAGTGTCAGGCTAGACGATCTACAACATCCGGGACCTCAGGGCCATCCGTGCCACCATGACTCAGAGTGAAACCACACTCTGCACTGAAGGGGCAAAACATTTTGACAGCCTTATTAGTGTACAATGGAATGGAAGCCGGAAAACATTCTAGTGAAACATGCTACTACTGCACGACGAGGCTCACCCAACAGCACCCGGCTTGGCCGCTGCGACTCTGCGCTTCCCCACAGCGTGGCCTCCACCCTCCACCTCCACAAGCTGCGCTGCCCGCATTTCCCGAGGGCCTACTGTGTGCGGGCTCGCGGTGTCCTTCAGGTGACCCTCCGACTTGTGAGTTATCTCTTTATCGAAGCTATTCCTCGTGCCCAGTCCGGAGGAAGACCCTCCCATCCTAGCTACCCTGCACATGAACGTGTGGTCGGTCACACCAACACCAGCCCGTGTTTCGTACCTGAAAAGCGGGCAGGTCAAGAGCTGCAAAGCTGTTGAAGAAACGTAAGCTCTGAATGGCCACCTGGACCGTGTTCTGCGAGTAACTCTCCTTGGGGCTGGCGGTGCCGGGGTCCGAGATGGTGCCGTGGAACAGGATGCAGTAGAGCATGTGCAGGACCCCCGCGAGGTCCGTGGCCTGAAGAGCCGCTGTCAGTCCCGTGAGGTCCTGGCGATTGCTGTCGAATATGCTGTACGACCTGACAAAGAAACACGCAACTCTTTACCTCTACTTCCGGGATGGCAGCATGTCTGCCGGTCGCGTGGAGCAGGACGAGCAGGCGCTGAGAGCACACCATCTGCGCTGTTAACAGGGAGCAAGAGCCCTCGAGGCACCCCGGCCGCTGTGCCCACTGAGCAAGCGCCGCCAGGGCTGAGGTCGCCACCAGCCTCCGGTCTCCGAAGCCGGGGTAGCCCTGCTCTGTTAGATTCCAGGTCTGGACAGGGTCCACGACACCGCTGGGACCAGAGGCCCAAACCAGCATGGCCTCCTCAGGAGGCACAGAGGGCACCAGGGGAGGCAGCGCTCAGGCAAGAGGCCTCACGACCCACGGCTGTGCTGGGGCCGGTGGTGGGCAGACATGGCAACCCCCTGGGGCAGTTTCACCATCAGGGCAGGGCAGGGCGTGGGGCCAGATTCCCCAACAAGCATCTGGATGAGCGTCATGCAAACGACCACGAAATCGGCTGAGCAGCCACGGGGCAGCATGTCGGGGAGCCAGAAGCACGTGCTGGGAAATGAACTCCTGGAGCCAACGTGAAGCCAGGGTTGGCACACCCATCGCACCCCTCAGCTCGGGTCCCAGGAAGCACCGACTGACCAGGAACCTGTGATGCTCGTGCCACGGCTGCCAATCATTCACTCGCCCTCCCCCTCCCCAGGGAAACGGCACCCAGATTGCCCCCTGAGGACCCATCTCCAGGACCCAGTGACTAGGTGACAGGCTTTAGGTCACACAAACGTGCTGGTGGCACGGGCAGGGGACGCCCAAGGACTCTGAAGGATGACCTCTTTTCCCCTCCATGCCTCCTTCTCTGACATCAAATCTCGGATGAACTGAACACTGTTAAACGAGTACACAGACTGCAGTGCAACCTTGCACCATCGTGGAGAAACTTTCTATCTTACGGGACTCAAGGACAACAAAAAGTGGAGAAATGGCATTGATTTGCTCACGGGCACCTCAGAACCTTGCACGCTGTGAGTGTGTGTCCGTTGGCCCTTCCTCCCCCACAGCCAGAGAGGTGGGGGTCAGACCCTGATGGGAGACGGAGCAGAGACGAATGCGTCTGGGTTTATTATATAGGTTCCAACAAGGGGTCTGTGTTTGTTTAGCACCGACTGCCTCTGAGAGCCAGTGACAAGTCAGGAGACATTTCTGCCCGAAGCCTCGAGGATGAGTGACATTGCGCTGCCCAAAGTCCTGCTGCTGTGGACGAGAGGCTGCCCCCCTCCCCCCCATTACTGCTGGCGCCGCTTTTAAAGGGACTGTCAGCACACCCACATGCAGGTGTTCAGGAATACGGCTTTGACATTTAAGGCGCCTTAATACCTAGTCTTTCCAAGCATTTATCAGGTGACATGAATTCACCGCTATTACTTTTTCAAAAGAGTAAGCATAAGAAAAAAAAGCCAGTAAAGTCATCAGAATTCGCCCCCCTCTCCCTACCCCACTCCATTACCGAGGGAAACGCTAATCATAGCTCATAAAGAAACACACCCCGAGATCTCTGGCAACATTCTCCTGATGGAGCGAAAATGGTCCTTCAGAAAAACCGATCGAGTGCGTGTCCAAGAACTCGGACGGATGGAGACGGCTCAAGGCACACAGGTGTCACTGCTTCAGGGAGAAGACCTTTCCCTGCCGGGCGGGCGGGGGGCGGGGGGGGGCGAGGCGGGTGCTGCACGGGCATCACAGCCTAGTGCAGTCCCGAGGGGCTCGAGAGAATGTTTACTTTTGATTTAGTCTGAAATGCAGATCATTTGTCCACGAACAGGCCACTGGCTTCTGTTGGTCTTAACTGTCAGTTATAATCACTTTAAGCCTGAATGTTTATAATAAAAAAGGTAAAAGGCCTCATTCATGTCAGGCATACAGTTTTCTTTTAAAAATACATGGAAAACCTAAAAAATCAGATCTGAAATGTTGTATGTTACACTCTGAGATCTTCTCAATTTTACCAGATTTTATTTTATTTTTGTTGTTGTTAATACTCACCTGAGGACATTTTTCCATTGATTTTTAGAGACAGTGGAAGGGAGGGGCAGGGACAGAGAGAAACATCGACGTGAGAGAAACACATCGATTGGTCGCCCCTCCTGTATGCTCCCAACCAGGGCCAGGGATCGAGCCTACAATGGAGGCATGTGCCCTTGACTGGAATCGAACCCAGGACCCCTCAGTCTGAGGGCCGACGCTCTATCCACTGAGCAACACCAGCTAGGGCTGGGTTTGAAGTGTTTTTGTTGGGTCTCTAGGACTCGAGGTCTTAGTGGCATATTCATGTCTGCTCATTAGAAAGCCAAATCCAAGCAGGAAAACTATCAACCCCCTGAACAGCACCTGAAACCCGACTCTGCCTGAAAGAAGAGCACGCGGGGCAACAGCTGTGTCACCTGTGAGGGCACCCCCACGCCCGGATGTTAAACCACGTCCGTCCCAGGCCCTGCTGGGCCCCCACGCGCAGCTGGGACAGCCCCCCCCCCCCCCCCCCCCCCCCGTCGGCTCCCGGCCTGCTTGCTGTCGTCCCCTGGCCCCTGGATCCCTGGCTTGCTGGCATCCGCCCTCCCTCCCTCAGGGCGGGGACCTTCTGGACCGCTCTCCTCGCCTCTTGGATTTGGGCCTGTTCACTCCTTTGGTCCTGGAACCGAGGCATCTGTGTGACCCCCCTTTAGCCCGGACCCCAGAGAACTCCCGCGGAGGTGCCAGGTGGGGAGGGGGGTGAAGTCACTGACTCTCCCAACGATGAACATGAGCTCCCCTGCTCCAGGAGAAGTGCGCTGCGGCTGCGGGCGCCTAGTGCCGGGTGTGGTGGAAAGCGAGCTGTGCGCTCTGAGGAGGTGGGAGGAAGGAGCGGAGGGTGCTGGCAGGTGCGGTCCTGGTCGGGGAGCCTCTCGGTGGGCGTCTGTACCTCTGTAGCTTCAGCTTCATCGTCCCTTCCACAGCCACGGGCTCTGGGCTGGCTTTGCCTGGTTCTGCCGCTATCTGGGGCCTCTCTCATCTTTGGGGTTTGGCCATGAGGCTGAAGGAACTCCGCCAAAGGCTCCAACGTGCTGCCAAGGAAGGCACCTGCTCCCACCGGGCGAGTAACGGAGGAAACGGTCACGTGGGGGCTGCCTGGTGACCCCCCTCCCACCCTGTCTACAGAGTAAACAGGAGCCCCCCCACTTTTAATAATCAGGTGATGCTTCCTCTCCTCCGCTGGCTCCCCATCCCACTCGGAAAAACCCAAATGCCTGATCTGTCCTTGTCTGGGCCCTCCCTCCCGACGCCCTCTGCCCCTCCTTCCTCGCACCAGGGCGGGCGCTGCCTCCTGTGTCCGGGAGGCTCCACTGCAGCCGTGGGGGCGCCGGCAGCCCCCCTCCTGCTCGCGGGAGCCCGGTGCCCGGGGTTTTCCCTGACTGCCTCCCAGGGGGGCCGCCCCTGCCCACGCCACCTACAGAAACAGAACAAACGCTGCCGGCAGCTCACGCCTTCCCTGCACCTTCGTCGTCTCACTGGAACCTCCTGGCGACCTGGGAGGCACTAGCATCGCCACATCCGTCTCAGAGCCGCGAAAGCCAGGCCTCCCGTCTCCATGCTTTCCTGCGTGACGTCGTTGTCTTCTTCGTTTACTCCGTTTTCAACTCTACACGTTGCGGCCCCTCCTGTCTTCCAAGGCCCCGGTTGAACTTCAGTTGCTCCAGAAAACAGTTCATTCCTTCAACTAAGCTGACCTCGCCCCTCTGACCTCCGCCAGCGATTCTGCTCTAACGGGCAGAGCTGGGCCCGGGTACCTCGCCTCCGCAGGGCCCTCCGCCTCACACCACGGGTCTCCGTCTCTGGAGCTTCTTTCCCTTTCTAGCTGACAAGGTCCTGAGGACAGGAGCGATGTCGGAGTCCTCTCTGGGTTCTCCACGCCCAGCTCAGGGCCTGGCACAGAGAAGTGCTGCATAAATATTTATGTAACGAATGAATGAATAATTCAGGCAGGCGGGGACAGTTTACCTTTGCCTGAACAAGCGGCTTTCAAGCACCCTTAACACTCGAGAGGCGTCATTTGTCCCCACAGAATTAACGGGCTGACGCAGAGATCCTCCCTTTCTCTAGGGCAGGATTCCAGGGACCTTGGGTAGAACCCACTTTGTTACTGTAGTTGATGGCTATGAAGATGGAAACCACAAATAGACGTAACGACAAACATCTTTGTGTGAAAATATTCCAGAGTCCAGCACAGTCTTCACCAGCAATCAGAACTGGCCGGGAGCAGGGCTGTGCCTCCGGACCGAGGACCCACTGCCCCGCCCCTGGCTGTGGGGCCCCTGCCGCGGCGCCTGGAAAGCCTGCCCGCTCAGTGGAGGCCGTGTGGGCTGTGATTCAGTCGCTCAGGCCTGTCCTGGTCCTGCCGGCTGGGCTCAGGAGCCAGCACCTGAGGCCTCAGTGAGCGCCGAGGGATCGGAAAACCATCCTTTTCTCTCGGACTGAGAATGGAAAATGGGTGACAGCGAAGGCCAGAGAAACAGGCGCTCCCGGAAGCCCTCGTACAGACGCTGGGTTCTGTTAAGTGACGGAGAAGGGCAGCCTGTGAACAACTCACCAGGGGAATTCTGGCGTAAACCTCACATAAAACCAGTCCTTTTACTCGAAGATCACAATCTCACCTTCTGCTTCAACGCAAGTTCATCGTTCACCACCAAGCAGCGCTTTTCTCCCCACCCCGGAGCCAGGATGAGCCGTGCACATTCTCACACCCAAGTGGCCTCCCCGAGAGCCAGGGAGAAATGAGGAGATTAAGGGACAATGGCAGCAGGCTCAGGCCCACCTGCTAATCGCCCTCCCACAGGCGGCCACCAGCAGACCCAGGCCTGTGCTCTCAGGCGGGCACTTAATTATCTCAGGGCGGGCGCCGTGCAGGGGGCAGGCTGGGGCCTCTGGCTCCTCTGTCTCTGATTCCCGCTGGGCTTTAAGGCCACACCTTCCTGGACGCGGCAGGGCTCCTGCAGCCCACAGAGGTGCCGGTGCATGACTCCCAGTCACCGCAGCCACACGCGCTCCTGACCCGGCCGTGACCTCGCGGACACTGAGTCACACAGGTAACCAAGTGCTTGCAACAGGCTGCTGCAGTTTACAGTTTAGAAATATAATTTCACAAAGAGGGGAAGTAGAGCGACATGGTCTGTAAGTATTGGAGGTACTGGTGGTGCCAGAAAACTCAAGGGATTGAAGGAGGGGAGGAGAGCAGCAACCAGGGGTCACTGCTAAGAAGAAAATTATATTGGGTAAAATGGATTAAGAATTCTTAAAAACAACCAAGAGTTAATCACTAATTTATTTAAAATCCAGTGGCATTAAGTTCATCGAAACAATTGTACTTCTCTCTGCCCGTGCGCACACGCAGACACACACACACAGACTTCAGTCCGCGGGGACAGCCCTTAGGCACGTCTAGGAGGCCTCCATGGAAAACGCTGACACTGCCTAGGCTGGGACTATACCATCTGCCACTCAAACATTTCAAGTCAGACCCTTGAGTCATTCTGGATCCCTCCCTTCCGTCCTCCTCCCTCGTCCTCCAAGCCAGGCACGTCCCTCCCACTCCCTGTCCCCACAGGCCCCCCTAGTCCTGCCCCCACAGGCTCCCGCCCCCGGTTCCTCGTGCACTTGTCAGGGCCGGGCGTTTTGTAACAGAAATGTGGTCCTGTCGCCCCTCGGAGACAATCCAATCCCCAGGGCGTCCACACCTCCCGTCGGTCTCCCTCTCGGCGCCCAGGGCTCCCCTGTGTGGGGCCCATCTAGTACCTCACCTGCCTCTCTCCTAGTGCCTGTCTGGTGCAGCTCCCTCAAACTGACCGTGCTGTGCACACAGAAGAGCCAGGGTCAGGAGGGGTTCCCTGGGGGAAGGGACAGCATGGGGCGAGCGGGGGGCACAGAGCCTCTGTGTGGTGTGCGGGCACCTGCTCTCTCCGGTCACAGACCCACAGACAGCACTCCCTGTGTGCCCACCGGCTCAGGAAGGGAACGACTACTGGAGCGCTGGCTGCAGGCCGCGCCTGGCTCCCCGACCCTCAGTCTTCATCTTCACGGACATGAGGCTGGGGTGGGTGAGACTCAGGAAGAACAGATGGCTTAGAGGTCCCATGCACAACACAAAGAATGTGGAGAAGGTTCATTTTAGAAAAAAATTCTGTCTTTTAAGATATTCTGAATACAGTCAGGGGCATTCTGTGTACACCGAATATGGATAATATTTCTTTAAGCGTGTAGACTTTTAGAAGTTTCAATAATTAGTTTTATTCTTTTTTATATGTTTTTATTGATGTCAGAGAGGAAGGGAGAGGGAGAGAGAGAGAAACATCCATGATGAGAGAGAATCATCGATCGGCTGCCTCCTACATGCCCCCCACTGGGGATGGAGCCCGCAACCCAGGCCTGTGCCCTGACCGGGAATCGAACTGTGACCTTCTAGTTCATAGGCTGATGCTCAACCACTGAGCCCACCGGCTGGGGCAGTAACTAGTTTTATTCTTGAAAAGCCCCTAAAAAATGATTTGTATGCAGTGCTGCTTGTAATTTAATTGTAAGGAAATTGTTTTACTGAAAATCCTCGTATCCCGGAGGCGAGTCCCAAGGCCATCGGAAACGCTGAGTCGCCCTGCGGTGGGGTCACCGGCCTCCCGGAGGACAGTGCACACCCGCTACAGTCATGCCCGTGGGTCACGTGTGACTTCAGGGAGCCACTGATTTTGGGGACCCCGTGGAATACGGGGCGAAGGGGAGAATAAACACCCCATGGCGGTGAAGACGGGCGGCACCCCAAGGCTGTGCCGGGCTGAGGACCTGCCTGATCGGGGTGGGGCTTTGTCGCTGACGCACCGACGCACAGAACCGCCTGACTCCTCTGGCTCCGGCTGGCCTCTCAGGTCTTTCCCATCAGCGAGTCAAGTTCATGACGCAACAAGGAAAACAGACTCTGACAGGAGGCTCAGCCCATTTCCATACGGGAAGCCAATAAGGGCAGAGGCAGGACCGCAAAGAAGGGGCCAAGATGACCGACCACCTGCCTCCCTAGGAAATGACCCCAAATTCCCAAAATTGAAGAGAAGTTTCACAATCAGTCCAGACGGACCTCAGGAGGCACCTTACCTTCCGGTGAGAGCCCAGCACAGCGTGCAGGCGCCCTGCAAGAGGCCGGCCGCGTGCTGCAGCAGCGAGGCCAACCTGGGGTTCTCGTCCACCGGGCCCTGCACGGACAGGAAGCAGCCGCACAGCTTGTGGACCAGGCCGATGCTCACCACGTAGCTGCAAATGCAGAGAAGCGTCAGCACCTGCACCGGCTGGCTGCACCTTCCCTTCTAGACCCACCCGACCCAACAGAAGCTCGGTCCTCAAACAAGCAAGCACAGCACACGGCTGAGTAAAACTTCTCAAGTGACACCTTCTTGAAGATTTAGTCCTGAGGAATGAGCTATTTCTATAAGTGGTTCTCTTCTCTCTGAGTTATTCTAACACTGGTTTTCCAGGAAGATGACCGAACGGGATCACCTGACCATCCGTGGGGTCTGGAGCCTGGCCATAGCTGGAAGCTGTGTGATGACCTCTGCACGCCTGAGGTCAGTGCTTCCTAAACTCGATGCTGCCCACACACCCTGTTCAAACTGAAACCTACTGCCAACGGCAGGCTCCCTGTTTACAACCCTGACACTATGGGTACGGGACCAACAGTGAGACGCTCACTGCTTTCTGCTCTGAGAAGTGCCGCCCTAAGCGCTGACAGGTAAGGAGGCACCGTCACCGTTCCAGTCCACTGCAGTTTCCAAGCTGCTCATCACAGCGGAAGAACAGCAGCAGCTGCTGTAAGGGTCCTCAGAGCAGCCATCACTGAAAATAACATGTAAGACTATAATGACCCTGTAGATCACCTTAGCTTAGACGTTTTATTCTGACTCAGTGCTACTGCATTTACATGGATGAAAGGACAGGACTACGCATGTAGCCATTCTGAACATCAACACGCTAACTTCCAGGGATGCGTGTGAAGGAGTCTAGGCGTCTGCTCCTAACTGCATCCCATCCCCTCTGGGTAAGGAGGCGAGTCTGAGGAATCACTCCTGCTTGGAGCCTCTTCCAAGGTCACAGAAGGTGCAGGATCCTGGATGCCCGCCTTCTCCTGCGGCACCAGGAGTGCGTTCCCCGGGCTACGAGCAGCGGCTCGGGGTGACACCAGGAAGCCCTGTCCCCTTCCAACGAGGAAAACTCACAGGCGGCCATGCAGGCACGGAGGGTCGCATGACGATCAGATCTAACAGAACCAAACCTTGTATCCGCACAGAACTTCCCGATTTAGAAAGTGTTTGCATGACCATCAGTGAACTGTGTTCACAGCCCACAGGGAGCGGGCAGTGACCGCCTGCTTCCCCTGTGTGTATCCCGGCGTGAAGACAGGCCCACGGACATGCCCAGCGTGTCCCCCCTCCCCACCCCGTGGCCGGGGGGCCGTTAGTGTTGTGCCTCCTGCAGAGCCTGTGCTCCAGGACAGGCTGAGCATCGTCTCCGTGGCAACAGGGGAAGTCCCGGGGGCCCATGACCTGTGGGGGACCCCTCAGCATCTTCGGGGAAGCTGGCTGTGACCACGGGAAGAATCTCTCTCCACTGGGCTATCGGCCCTGAGAGATGGGAGTCTGGGCTTGCTGGTGGCCCCTCGCTAGTTACATGCAGAACCCACGCTGACAGAAACAAGCAGAGACAGAAGAAAGAAAAGAGGCTCAGGTCTGTAGATTCAGTACAATCCCTCAGCGAAAATTCCAATGGCATTTCTTATAGAAACAGCAAAAACAATTGCATGGAACCACAGAGCACAGCAAACAGCTAAGCAGTCCTGACAAACAAGCAGAGCTGGCGGTGTCGCACGCTGAGTCCCACATGTTACAAGCGACGGCAATGGAAGCCGGGGGTCCCGGCATGAAGACAGGCCCGTGGACACGGGCATCACGCAGAGTGTCCCCTCACATTTACAGCTGGCACGTCACCTATTAGCCACCAAGGGTTCCCCGATCAGCACTGCGCACGGTGGTACCTATGAAGGCAGGTGTACTAAACGCGGAGGGGAGGCGGGCAGGGAGGACAGGAACGGCGCGCACAGCTGGGACGCCTGGCTGCCAGGGCTGAGCCAGTGGCCCCGGCCAAGGAGGAGTTTGGAGCAGCCACCACTCTGGCCCGATGGGGGGTGAGGGGCAGCAGCAGAGCAGGAGCCGGAGCTTCCGGCTTCCCTGTCAGAGCACAGCAGAGCCAGCGGTCACAGGGATGGGGTAGCAGGGGGGGTTTCAGCAACCCAGACGTCCCCTGCCCTGGTCGTGGTGGTGGTGCTCTGAGAGCCAAGCACCCGACACAGCAGAGGCAACCACCCTGCTCCCCGCTCCCTGAACCCAGGCTACCACGCCTAACCCAGTCATTCCCCCCACCCCCTCCTCCTGCAAGTAGCTCAGGTAAGAGAAAACAGAACCTTGGGCTGTAGCTCCATCTACTGGAAAACAAAAGAAAGGCTAGTCATTATCAACCTGCTCAATTGTTAGAGTCAAAACAGGGCCTTCCTGAGCATCTCCTCGCCTGCAGGGCGGCAAACCCTCCCCCACTCAGCACGGCACATCAGACGGGAGCCCGTAAACGGCAGCTGTTGTGACTGGTGAAGTCTGCACCACACTTACAGGCGAGATGATCTGGGACAGAAGGGTTCTCAGGGATCCTCTGAGTGGAAAAGAGCTGACAGCAAGAACGTTAGAAAACCTGGACACAACATATTCATATCTTAAAATATCTAAATAGCAAGAATGACAGATGAGCACCAGCTCCAGTCCTTTCCATTAACAAGTGCTCCTTCTCCCTACACACTGTCGCGTATTCTCTACCAGGAATGAGAGGCTGGTGTTGTGAGAACCACTGCCATCACAGGGGCCCTGAGGCTTAAATTACCTTAACTTTTTTTTTTTTTTAAGCAAAGAAGAAAGTATTTTAAAATCTAGCCATTTTACCTGATGAGGTCCTGAACGCGACTGTTAAAGGCATCACCAGGTGAGGGTCTGTTTTTCGTTTCCTCCGTCGATGTCTTTGGTGTCGCTGGCCGGCTGTTTCCATCCGGTCGACTGGCAATCAGGCAGCCAAAGACCATAGAACTGACTTTGAGAAGTCCAGCTGTCAAACCTTCAAAAACTTGCTTATTTGTATTTCTCCCCAAAATAGCATTATTCTCATCTGGAACATAAACCTAGAAGGAAATAAATACAGTAATTATGTTTAAGTAAGACCACCAAAAATGGACAGAGATGATGTGGAAATTTCTGGAATCATAAATAATTCTGAAATTCTAGAGCTGGCTCTGAATGTGCGAGCGTTGGCTGTGAAGTCAGATTGCGGAGTTCAAACCTCAGCTCTGCCCTCGCGAGCTGCATGGCCTTGAGTAGGTCTACCTCCACCTTCAGTTTTCTCACTTGTAAAACAGGGGTAACAACAGCTTCTTTTTTTAATCCTCACTTGAGGATATTTTTTCCATTGATTTTTAGAGAAAGTGGAAGGGAGAGGGGAAACACTGGGAGAAATATTGATGTGAGAGAAACACATCGATTGGTTGCCTCCTGGACAAGCCCTGACCAGGCCTCAGGTTGGGGAGGAGCCTGCAACCCAGGTACGTGCCCTTGACCGGAATCGAACCTGGGACTGTTCAGTCCGCGGCCGACGCTCTATCCACTGAGCCACACCGGCCAGGGCCAATTCACTACTTCATTGGGGCTTTCAGCCCAATGTTATAAACACCATTTTGGCAGTTTCTCATAAAGTAAACACAAACTGAAAAGCTTCTCTGACAACCTGGCAGTCAGACGAAGAACCCTGCGGCTCAGGCTGGTCAGGTCTGGGGTGAATCAGAGCCCTGGGCTGCCCTTCCCTTTCTCATCATGATTCCTATTCCCAACCGTCTGTCAGTCTTACATCAACTCAATCACATCGTCATGGTTTTCCACATCTTTTTTTCCCTAATTTACTCACTTAGTATTGATCCTTACTGCTGAGAATGGAGTTTTCTTTTGCTTATTTCATCCAGGAAAAAAATTCAAAAGTGGCTGAATTAATTCAAGGAGGGGCTTGTCTTTAGTGAGGCCAGAAGTTCTTTCTAATCTTCAAAGCGAGATTCGACACAAGGAACCCTGAGGAGAACTAGCTGCACCGTGCAGGTGTTCTGGTCAGGCAGGGCTCTGTCCTGTCTTCTGTCCGCTGGGTATCGGTCACTTGCCCGGGTGAGAGAACCCGGCGCTTGTGGGACACCGAGTGTGAAACGCACCCAGCCCTGTGCGCTCACGGGCCAGCACCGGAGTCTGAACTTCCTGCCGCACAGCTGCCAGTGAGGGCCTTTAGGGAAGGTGTGCAAGCCCACCGCCTCCCCGCCAGCCCCGGCCCTGTCCACTGCACACCTGGCCCACCGGAGCCTGGAGCGCATTCCCTCCGGGTGGGTGGTCTATGGGGGGCAGGGCAGGCGACCTTCCCAGCAGGCGCAGCACTTGTAACTACCCTGCTGGCGAGCACCGGCCTGGCCTGGGAAAAACAACCGCTGTGAGCTCTGGCCCCTGGGAACCTGCTCCTCAGGCAGAATAAAGCCACAGCCTCTCGCCTATGGATGAAAGGGATTCCCTTCGTTTATTTATGCAGCGCACACTGGTACCGTCACTGTCTTACTCTTAATGTACCAGCAAACTACAATGTGATTTCATGTGTGTATGCTTATCACAAAATCTTCCCTTTCAGTCTTTTTTATTTCTCCATCTTCTATTTAAGGAAACCATGATCCAAAGAAGCCACTGGGACTGGAGTAAGTGCTACGCGCTTATTCTAAACCCATTCCAAGGAGAAACCCAATATTTATGGGACCAAGCCCCTGAGGCAAAGTGTTTTAGCAAAATTAAATTAAAGTCATCTTCGCTTTTAAAAGACAAGCTCAGATTCTTTTCCCCCCACCACCTCCTACCACCAAAGTGGTTGCAGGAACGTTCTAAATTCTTTTTTGCAATACAGAAAGATGCTTTTATTAGCGGTATAAATCCATCCTCTGTAACATGATTCCACGAGAGAGAAAATTAACTTGGTAATCAGTGGTAATTCGACCCAACTGATTTTTAGCATTGTGAAGTCGGGTTTACCTATATTTAGTTGTATGGTGTGTTCGCAATGGTCAGAAGATGAGTTAAGTTCACTGAGAACCAACAGGGCACTGACAGTTTAGAACGCGCCGGTCAAGACACAGGGAGAGCTCAGGGGGAAGGAGAAGCACGGTGAGAGGACACAGGTTTCCACATAGTGGTCACTGTTTCCTGTCCCTTGGCAAACTGTCCTTGGACACGCAACAGTCCTCTCACCATTGGTCTTTTATAAAACACCTATGCTCGTGTCATATTGCAATAAAACCACAGCTCATAACGGATATTAACCATGATGATTTCCTTGGCTTGAAAGTATAAAAAGAAACTGCATGGGAATGGCTACTAAGTTTTCAATATTATCTTTGTAAAATTTCTACAAACAATAAAGAGGACATAATATTTTATTCAAAATATCATTATCCTTTTAAATATATTTATTATGCCTTCCATTCTCTGTTTATATATATATTTTAAGTAGCCAAAGTCCTAAATAATATAACTTTAGCAAACTTTACGGTACAGGCCTCAGTAGTCATATGGTTTTAAATTTCTTTGTTATAAATGTTGAGTCAGATTCCTCTGCTGGTGTTTCCCCTCTTGCACAGTTAAAGCCAACCAGGCCCTTCCCGACCTGCGCACGGCCCCATCGCCTCCGGCCTCTATGCCACTCGGTGGTTCTCCCCCTGAACCCTCCTCCCCCAGGCGGGCTTGTGACCGCCCCCACTTCCTCTAGGTCTCTACCTCATGCCACCACCTCCATAAGCCTTCATACACTACCTTTTCTTTGAAAAGATGTCAAGCCGCCAGAAAAGCCACGGAATAGCATACAATGAACTACACTCTTCTACACAGATTCGTTAATTGATGTCATTTAGCCACATTTGCAAAAGCATATTTTAAAAATAAATTTGATTGTAAACCACCTATTTTAAGTGTGTGCACTAATAAATTTTGACAAAAGGAACATACCTGTGCAAAACCATCATAATCAAGAAACAGAACATTTTCATCGCCCCCAGAATTCCCTGTGCTCCTTCCAAGTCAATGTCCTCCATCCCCAGGGCCCTGGGCACACCCATCTGCTTTGTCTCATCGTAGGTTATGTGGCATTTCCTAGCATTTCATATTACGGGACCATAAAAATAGGTAGACTTTAGCCGAAACCGGTTTGGCTCAGTGGATAGAGCGTCGGCCTGCGGACTGAAAGGTCCCAGGTTTGATTCTGGTCAAGGGCATGGACCTTGGTTGCGGGCACATCCCCAGTAGGGGGTGTGCAGGAGGCGGCTGATCGATGTTTCCCTCTCATCGATGTTTCTAACTCTCTATCCCTCTCCCTTCCTCTCTGTAAAAAATCAATAAAATATATTTAAAAAAAAATAGGTAGACTTTAATCTGGCTTTCCCCCCACAGAGTAATGCTTCCTGAATTATGAATAACTCATCCATGTTGCTGAGTATATCAACAGTTCATCCATTTCTGTTGCTAAATATTATTCCAGTGTTTGGATTACATCTGTTTGTCATTTCACCTGTTGGTGGCCATGTGTGCTGTTTAGGAATGTAGTCATTTATGAATAAAATGTCTAATATCATTTCTGTGCAAGTCTTTTTTTTGGTGGGAAATGTTTCCATTTTTCTTGGGTGAACAGCTAGGAGTGAGACTGCGGGGATGCAGGGGAAGGGCATGCTCGTGAGACACTGCCGACCCTGAAGCACACGTTTACAACACAGGAATGTGAAACCGCATCGCCGAGACGCAGGAGAAAGCACGCGACCGTTCAGGGAGCCTACACCTTGCAGCGTGCTGTGCCGAGATGAGGCGTCCACGGGAGCTAGTGCTGCTGCCCCTCTCCAGGCAACTGCTGCTCAGGTGAGAGCGCCTGGGCAGGAGCAGAGGCCGCCAGGACGCACGCTGTTCGCCCACTTCCCACCTCCCATAAACCCCACGAGGGCTGAGCGGCCTGAATGAGCCTTAATGCCTGTGTGACTGTTCTTCCACTGACTGGAGAGCCAGAGGCCCGAGTGCAAACGTGAAGGCGCTGCACGGGCCTCAGGAGGCAGGAGGCAGGCCGCCAACGCGTCCCTGCAGGGGCTGGGAGGCCTGTGGGCCCCTCCCCGTCCACCGTCTCCTCCCTGGCCCCTCCTGCTCTGTCTCACTCTCCTCCCAGGCCCCCCTCTCGCCCGCTTTCGGATGCACGAGCCCACGTGAACGTGGAGGAGTCTCACCCTCGACAGGTTCCTTCCTCTCAGGCTTCTGCTCGCTGCTCTTCCCTCAGCCAGACACAAAGGGGTGAGGGCTGTTTCCTTCCACCGCTGGCGGAACCCTCCGTGCCTTCCACCGCTAGCGGAACCCTCGTGCCTGCCATCGCTGGCGGAACCCTCCGTGCCTTCCATCGCTGAGGGAACCCCCTCTGCCTTCCATCGCTGAGGGAACCCCCTCTGCCTTCCACCGCTGGCGGAACCCTCCGTGCCTTCCGTCGCTGGCGGAACCCTCCGTGCCTTCCACCGCTGAGGGAACCCTCCGTGCCTTCCACCGCTGAGGGAACCCTCCGTGCCTTCCACCGCTGAGGGAACCCTCCGTGCCTTCCACCGCTGAGGGAACCCTCCGTGCCTTCCACCGCTGAGGGAACCCTCCGTGCCTTCCACCGCTGAGGGAACCCTCCGTGCCTTCCACCGCTGAGGGAACCCTCCGTGCCTTCCACCGCTGAGGGAACCCTCCGTGCCTTCCACCGCTGGCGGAACCCTCCGTGCCTTCCATCTGCAGTTTTCTTCCTGCAGCTACATTTTGCCACCGAGCATCTATCTGAGACTCGCTGAAGACTGCAGGCCATGGTGGAGGATGTCCCCCTGTGGTCAGCTTGATGCCGCACGGTCAGTCACACCACGCCTCCTCGGCAGCTGCAGAGGCGCTGCTGGGCTCTCGCTGCGGCGTCCGGTGCAGCAGACAGTGTGTTTGTGCATCTGGTGATGTTCACTTTGACCCCGCGACAAGGTGGTGTGAGCCAGGTTTGTCCACCATAAACGTACGCGCACTTTGTAATTAGTAACCATTTTGTAGGGATGCTCTTTGTATGCTGGGTATTAGCCCCTTATCGATTCCCCTCATTTCTTAGGTTGCCTTTTCACTTGGTGATGGCTCCTCTGCCGTACAGAGCCTTTAGTTCGACACAGTCCCGTTTGTTTGTTTGCTTTTGCGGCTCGTGCGTTTGGTGTCACTGCCAGAACCAAAGTCATGGAGCTTTTTCCTTGTGTTTCCTTCCAGGATTTAAGTCTTCAATCCATCCTGACTTCATATCCTGGGGATGGCTTCATCCCTCTGCACTTGCTGAGACACCATCCTTCTCCCTCTGTGCCTTCTTGATAGTCAAGGGTTAGCTGAACACGCGTGGGTTTACTTCTGGGTTCTCTGTTCTGTTCTGTGGGTCTACTGGTCTGTTTTTAGGCTGGTTTTCTCTAATTTTATTTTTTTGAGGTTTCCACAGTGATTTATGGTTCATTATTTTAACAACGTTTACATGAAGACTGTTCACAATTAGACATCCTCAAACACTTTTGCCAAAATGCTTGCTTTTTAAATAACACCGGTGAACCGGTGGCAGCAGTGTCCCTTCCTGATGAGGCCTGTGGGTGTCGGTGGCCCGCCGATAAGTCCCTGTGACAAATGTTCTTGGCTCGGTTCTCTCGCCGTCATCCTGTCCAGCGCGGCCTGAGACCGGCTTCCGTATTCAAGCAGGCCCAGCGCCACCGCCTTGCAGCTCCCGTTCATGTCATGAGGAAGCGTCTTCGCCGGGTTGCAGCAGGAACGAGAGGTCTTTGAGTAAATCACCGCACGCCATCAGAAATGGTTTCCCGGAGTCTTTCCTCAAGCCCATCCTTGCTGAACACTTGTGACTGTGTCCTTATTCTGGAGGCAGTTCCCTCACAGTAGGTTTCTGGCATTGCGGTCACATGTACAGCTGCGCGTGAATACTGGATCCGATTCACAGGAGCAGCTGCCGGCTTCCCCAAAGGCGGTGACGTGCTGTTCCCCATCCGCAAGGCCTCCCTGTGCGTGCTGCACCCCCACAAGGGCCGCAAGGTGCCAGGTCATGGTCCGAGCGTGGGGCCCGTAGCGAACGGAGGGGACACAGTGATAATTGGCCTCCAACGGCAGGCCCCCAGTTTTCTCTGATTTTCATGATTTCCTCCGTATGCATTCCGAGCTTAGTCTGTCCTTCCATATTTACTGGCTCCCTGAGGTGTAAAGTTAGGTAGTTTGAGACACGCAGGTACTTATTGCTATAGACTTCGCTCCTAGCAATGCTTTTGCAGCATCCCATAGTTTTGGTGTATTATATTTCCATTTGACTCAAGGTATTGTTTAATTTCTATTTTAATTTCTTGGCCCCATTTGTTTTTCATGAGTGCA
This sequence comes from Myotis daubentonii, assembly GCF_963259705.1. Taxonomy (NCBI): domain Eukaryota; kingdom Metazoa; phylum Chordata; class Mammalia; order Chiroptera; family Vespertilionidae; genus Myotis; species Myotis daubentonii. Next base: position 207,868 of record NC_081860.1, on the reverse strand, counting down.
TTGTTTAATTTCCATGTATTTGTGAATTTCCCAGTTTTCATTCTGCCATTTATTTCTATTTTCATTGCACTGTGGTCAGAAAATACAGCCGGTGTGATATCAGCCTTCTTAAATGTACTGACACATTTTGTGTTTCTGTGTGGATTTCTTTGGGTTCATCCTAGTTGGGGTCCATTGGACTTTTTGCATCTAGCTATCCATTTCCTTCCACAGACTGAGAAATGTTATGCTCTTATTTCTTTAAATACGCTTCCCGCCCTCCCTCTCTCCCCTCCTCCTGTTGAGACTCCCTTTGTGCATGTATTGGTCTGTCAGGTGGCACTGCATAAGCCCCGTAAGCTTTTGTCACTCGTTTTCACTCCTTTTTCGTTTAGTTCCTGCGACTGGGTAATTTCAAATGACTTGTCTCTAAGTTTACTGATTCTTTCCTCTGTAAGATCAAGTCTGCTCTTGAACTTGTCTAATTTTCCAGTTCAATTATTGTATTCTTCAGCCCCAAAATTTCTAATTCTTTTTGAAAGGAGGAAACGAATACTGAGCCAATAAAATGAACTATTCTGTAAACCTTATTTGAATTTTCCAATCTTTTCACTCTTGTCCTTTTTCTGGTCTAAAATTCCACATTATATGTAACTGTCAGATCTTCTAAGTCTCCTCCAATCTGTGACAGTTCTCCGATCTTTCCTTGTCTTTCATGACATTGACACTTTTGAAAAGTATCCATCAGTTATTGCGTAGAATGCCCCTTACTTTGGGTTTGGAGACCTAGGTCTGACTCTTGGCTCTGTGATTTACTAACGATGTAGACCCTGGCAGACCACCCCCTCTGGGACTCAAGTTTCCTTATCTGTAAAATGGGATAACAATACTGACTTTATGGTTTAAAAATTAAATGAGGCAATATATATTAAAATGCCTGGAATATAAGGCCACACAACACTAAGTCTTTCCCCCTGGTCCCTGCTTTTTAACTATTTCTGATAGAAATTTGTGCCAAAATGTCTTGCCCATATTTTAATGCCTTCTTTTCTAGGTAAAACCGAATGTAATTTAGCCTCAAGTGATGAACCTGTGTCAGCGCCATGAACAGCCACCACTGTGTGTGCAACCAACAGCTCTACGTCTCCCTGTCAGGGTGCCTGCGTATTGGGCTGCATCATGCGCTTTCTGGGTTTCAGCTGGAGACACGCGGGGATCCGTCATTCACACGTATACTCATCCCCGATGCACTGGATCTACAGGCCCTGTGTTAGGGTCTTGGTGACAGCAAGAAGTCCTTGCTGACTTTGTGGCTAGGAGGGGAGACGGGCAAGTAAAGGGGTCATTACAATCCAATGTGATTAGTTCTATGGGAGACGGGTGCCGAGGCGTACACGAGAAACCCTAGCCTGGGCTCGGGGAAGGTTTCAGGGAGAAGGGGCCGTTGTGTTTCAGGTCAGGTCTGCAGAATGTGTAGAAATTAACCAGATGGAGGAGGAAGGAGAGCAAAGGCATGCAGCTTGGAAACAGCCATTACAACTATGTGCTGAGTAAAAGGAAATCGGCTCAGAAGAATAAATCCCTGCTGTGACTTACAGCGTGAGCGCGGGGCGTGCCAATACCTCAGGGACTCAGAAACCTCACCAGGAAATTTCTGGCCCAGGGCTGTGTTCTGGAGACGTAAACCTTGGAATATTGCACTGAGCTTACCTGTTTCAACATCTGTGAACTGAAGTATAACTTAAGGTTACAATTGACTGCTTGTTCCCATCTCAAAAGTAAAACTGACAGAGGCATTTCTTGCTTCAAAAAAAAAAGTTAATGGCCATCAAATATTCCTTTTTACACTGGCCCGTCGGCTGAGCTGGCAGAGGTCTGCAGGCCTTCCCTGCTCTCCCTTCCGCAGCACTCACTCCTGGGGCCTCGCAGGTTTGGCTTTGAGGCCAATGGACTCCAAAGCCCCGATCTAACCGGGTCAAGGTGGGGCCTTGGCCAGTGTCGCGGCGTATTATCTTCCCTCCGAGCTGGGGGGAACCCAGTACGAGATTTTCCAATGAAGAGGCTCCTCTGCTGGCCGGTTTGGTTCTCCCAGCCATCTCTACTGTGTTTCTCACCTGGAGAGCGAGTGAATTCTTTCCCTTTCTCCACAGGGAACACTGCCCGAACCTTAACTACTTCCAACTCAAAGCAACACTATTACGTACCGTCAGCTGGTGCGTCAGGAGGTCCATTAGGAAGGTAATCTTGTTGCTGAACAGAACGTCGGTGCAGTTTTCCGGGCAGTTACTGCAGGTGAGGCTGTAAACATGGACTGCGCTGCAGAGAGACCTAACGGGGAGAAACACCTCGCGTAAGACCTCAGCAGCCCTTCTCCACACGATTAAAAGACACACAGCGCCCGGCACAGAGCAGCAGGCGTGGGGTGGAATGCCCTGAAAACAAGCCGAGTGCGAGGTGCCAGGCCCCCGCTGCATGTGAGAGGCTGTAACTTACACCCAAAGCCCGTGTTCACTAGCACCTGCTACAGGCCTCTGGCTAATTTCTTATCTGCAGCAGGAGACATGGAACACACTCACCAGCGTATCTGGTAATGTCTTCACAATCTAAGATCAGATAATACCCAGGAACTTTGGGACCAGACGTCTTTGAGTGACACCCGGAAAAAGGACCGGCCAAAGCTCCTGCTGCCTCTATTTGAAAAAACTCTATTGGAGGTTTTTATTTTTCTTAGTGATTTATGAGAATTCCCTCATTGTAACTATAACAAAGGGTTAATACAGGTTCGTAATATTTTCTCCAGTTTACCTAATGCCTTTCATGTTACTTATATCATTTTTCAGGTATTTTTATGAATGAAAGCTACACAATTTTTTTCTTTAGAATTTCATTTTTTCTTCCCTTCCCTTTGTCCTTTAAAAACTTCATTATGATACATTTGTGAAACATCGATCAGGTGCCTCCTTCATACTCCCCACTGGGTATGTGCCTGCAACCAAGGTACATGCCCCTGACCGGAATCGAACCTGGGACCCTTGAGTCCGCAGGCCGACGCTCTATCCACTGAGCCAAACCAGTTAGGCTCATTTTTCTTAAATTTTATCAGCATATGTGGTAATTTTATGGTTTCATAATTCACGATCAAATCATTTAGAATTTCCTTTGGCATGAGGCAGAAGCCTAAATTTATTCCCCACATTAAAAACATTACGGAACAATCTACGCTCTCTCCACTGGTTTGAAAAGCTGCCTTTATCATGCTATACAGGATATACTCCCTGGCTCCTGGACTAAGTGATAACTGGCCCAGCACTGGGCCCGTATCGCGCTGTTTGTGCGCGGTAGCTCCACAGTAGCATTAACGTACGAAACTGCCGATCCCTAAAGCCTTAAAAAGTGAGGCACCACATTAGAATGACATGTGGAACTTTACAGCTTTATCATCGTATCCTATTTTCCCTTTGGTTTTGACCTATAATTCTATGGCCTTGACTTTTAAATTTCTATTTCTCTGTTTCATGCCATACAATCCCCAAAACTTGTCAAAAATCTTTTGTGGGACATCACAAGGCATAAACAGACACACAAACATCAGAACGCAAACAACGCCTGGTGTGGGATTCTGTCCTGATCTGACGTGCTCCGTGCTTTCCATGGAAGGACACACTCAGCGGTGTCGTGTGCAATGCCAGCGCCTCTCCACACGCTTCTGCTCACACACTCTCCCCAGAAACTGCCACAAAGAAACTCCTTTCTGACGAGAAAAGAAGGGGCAACAACCTCAAGGTCAGAAAAGACCTGTCCACTCAGCAAAACCCGTTTGAAAGGCCGGCTCTGTGTGAGGAGCACCTGTCTCAGGAAGGTCACTTCTGTGAGCCCAGCCTGGGTGGTCTGCCCGAGCCGCCCTGCCTGTAACTTAAGACTCCAAGGCCTGGAAGCAGTTTCTCTGACATCAGGGAGAACGCCCCGGATTTTAAAAGGGTCTTCTCAGGGCCGTTCTGTCAGAAGCGCATGTGTTTGGGCTGAGACAAAGGCTCTCTGCCCCACGTCGTCAGGGCACCACCAGTGAGTCCCCTGTCAGCTCCGCCTTCTCACTGCACAGGTGTCCTCTGAAAAGCAGAGGACAGGAAAGTCGCCACAAAACCGGGTGCTTCGGCAACAAGAACAGGAACACATTTAAATACGAAAAGGACAGTGCACCTCAGATACTGAGATGAGCACCGAAGACTTTATAAGACAGCTAAACAGAAAAGCCCAGGAGGTGGCCGCCGAGGCGGGTCTGCCAGGACAACGTCGTCAGCACGTGGCTTTCACGCAAGGCCGTCTGCAGCAGGTACGACTGACCAGGAGACACTGTCCACCCAAACCCACCATCTTACACTGATGTCAAGAGAACAGACATTTTCAAGCAACTGCCATGGGCGTTAAGAATCCAGAACCCAATCATGTGTTACTTTTCCAAGTCCCTTTGGTTTACATTCAGCATTTAATAAGTAGAATACAGTTTACCTGTATTATCATTCTCAAGCTATGTTTTGTCTTTGTAAAGCTCCCAACTAACTGGTATAGATACACTGGGTGCGTCAAGTGAGCTGGGCGGCCCTCACAGAAGGGGCCTGGGACCCAGGCCGGGGAGGGGCCCCCCCTGCAGAGGAGGCGGGTTCCAGCTGCTCCGCAGGCTCGCCAGGACGCAGTCGTGCAGCTGGGTATTTTAAGTAATTTAATAGGCACGAGGAAGTCTCGTACTGCAGTTTTAATTTGTACTTCCTGATGATGTTGAGAGCTTTTCATATGCTTATATGCCATCTGTGCATCTTCTTTGGTGAAGAATCTATTCAAATCTTTTGCACATTTATTAACTTTCAGTCTGTGATGGAACCGCAGCAGCTAAAACAGTTCCTGGTCATGGCAGCACTGAGCCCACGCTGACTGGCAGGATGGAGACACGATACTCTCTCCTGCACCCACACGAGGCCACGTGGGAAGTTTGCAAACACGAAGGACAGCGTAGGATCTATCTCTGAGCTCATGTCTATACAAAGTAGAAAGACTCTAGTATGTATTTTTGAACCAATGAATCTCGAATGCTAAAATGACCTGGAGTCTTTATAGAATGCTACCCGAAGAGTGTTATCTGATTATGCTTATAAAGTTATTTGTCGCAGGAAGAAAAGTTTCCAATGGAGTCTCATTTTCATAGTGTTCAATGGGTCTGCTGCAGCAAAGAGATTTCAGATGTATAATATTGGTCAGAATAAAATATATTGAAAAAAGGAGAGAAAAATAGTACTTGACATGGAAAATGTATTTAAAAGAAGTTCTAGATGTGGTCTTTCATAGATGGGAATCTTTTAAAACTGTTATTATTTTATTTATAAAATTAGAAGATATTACATAGTACAATTATAGGTGACAGAACTTGCTTGTTTCTCTGCAGTGGACATGAGACACCTGGTCAGTGGGTAAAGAGAACAATGCATATCGTGTTCCAAAATGTAACACTTTAATAATCCCAAAATTAACTCTACAATTAAACAGTTTCCATCATTATAAGGACACCACAGAGAAGGAGTAAGAACTCTTCAACTAGATGAGTTATTTCAAGGGTTTTTGTTTAATTGGTGAATCTGGAACAATTGGAATAGGCAACTTAATTATTCCAGAGACACATTCTGATTTTAGTTGGAAGATCATATATATTCTAAGCACCAACCTAACTAGCCTTTCTGTTCTTCCTAAAATTAACCTCCCCTAGAAATGTTGTTTCAGAGATTATAATAATGGACTTAAAACTGTAGGGGAGCATAAAATTAAAGCATTACTTTGAAACTCTAGTGTTGAACTCTGTTTTGTCTGATTACAAGGCCGTCACGGTCAGCGTGCCTTTAGCTAGGTCTCAGCAGGACCTGGCCACGTAAGTGCGACTCCACATCCGCACGCCAGCTCTGGAGGAGACCCAGGTGGCTCGCAGTGCCGACCGGCAAGTTAAAGGCAACACGACGCATTTCTTTGCTTTAATCTCATTAGTGGTGCCGCAGCTGTCAACTGTGACCATCTCCGTGCAGCCTTTTGAGACATAAACCAAATGCTGCAATAAGTCAAATGGGAAGAGCATTTATCAATCACTATGGCTAATTAGCTTGCAAACAGTTTTTTACTTTTATTGTGTAGGAGAACGCTATTTGCTTTTAGTAAGTCGTGATCTAAAAATAGATATTTAAAATTAAAGTAGAATAATCCTGCCTACAAAGGAGGACTTGTTTAACACATGTTATTAACATGTGCCGGGGCCTTGGCATGGTGGATGTGAGGTGCATGTGGCTTCACTCCACAGCGTCCACCTGCTCCTGACGGGCCGCCAGTCCAGTGGCCCCGACTCCATCTCTGCCACCTGCTTTAGGTTAGAGGGAGTTTAAGGCAACGTGGAAATGCTGCAGTTCTTTCTCAGGCTTCACTGCTCGTCTTCCCGGGTCTTTCTGTCTCAGACGTACAAGGAGTCTCAGTGGTCTGTGTTCACTTTCCCTTCTGATAAGGACGACAACTCTCGTGGGTTAGAAAACGCACACAGATCTTCCCGCCATCGGTCCGTGCCGCCATCATGGTGCGCAGGAATGTCCTGGCTGATGCTCTGAAGAGTATCAACAATGCCAAAGAGAGAGGCAAGCGCCAGGTTCTCATCAGGCCGCGCTCCAGTCATCGTCCGGTTTCTGACTGTGATGAAGCATGGTTACATCGGCGAATGTGAAGTTACTGATGACCACAGAAATGCCCGATCGAAGGGCACCTACACCTCTTTCATTCACCTCTACTTTGAGAGAACAGCAAACCCCGGACTCAGTACCAAAGAACTTGTCACCAAAGGCCACGGAAAGCAGACACAAATAAGCCAAGGTGGACAGTGCCACACAGACAGCACTGTCCTGAGCCAGGAAAGACGACTCCTGTTGCCTAACCTCCTAGGGCACTCCACAGTTCACAAGGACGCTCACGGCATTCCAGCCGACCTGCACAGCGCCCGCCCGGTGGACACAACCAGCCGTGAGACCACGGGAGGAGACGCGGCCACGGGGCTAAGGCACCGCCCAAATCTTCCCAGCGGGGAACTGGAGTCCAGCTTTGTCTGACGCTAGAGCTGGCGCTATTTCTGTTTTACCAAACTGTCTCTCAGGAAAAAAGATAACATGGTTTGGGAATTTTTCTTTTCTTTTCTGTTTTATCCCATGGACAAATGAAGCACTCACTTTTGTTGGGCTAACTAAATATTTAAAAGTTTTCTTCGTGATATAAATAAATTTTTATGAAAACTTCTCACTTAAACTCCGTGGGTACCCAGAAATTGTGCACGTTACAACTCAGGGATGCCGGACTTCGGAGGCAGGGCTCTCTGCTTCCACACCCCAGAGACCAGGGGGCTCTGGAGAGCAGGAGGCAGACCCAGTCTCCGGCTGCGCAGGACCCCGATGGCCAAGAGCACGTCGCAGTCCAAGCCCCAGCTGCGCCTGCGTCCGAGCGACTGTCCAAGCGACGTGCTGGGACTCCAGGTGCAGCAGTCTGGCCTCAGACGGTTTCCTGTGGCGAGGACCGGGCCTTCCTGCCTCGGGCTTTGTTCATGTGCTCACACCTTGCTCTGCAGGCAGCACAGGAAGCTGGCTTTCTCTACCGCTCTTCATTTTGGCTCCATTTCTGTAAGCAGTTACAACTGCCCAGGAGTTTACCAATTCCTCTTGATTTAGGGCTAGAGAAGGTCGTAGACCACAGAGATTTCCTTTTTATGGCGTCAGGCTCAATCTGCTTTTCTCCCTGCAGGCAGTGTGAGCTTTTGCTCTGCAAGCCTGAACACACGTGCCATTTCCTCGAGTCTCCTGCATGGAAACACAGGGCAGAAAGGACTCACAAATGGAAGGTGGAAGACAGATGAAGAGACTGTACTCACTTGGGAGGAATTCGCGAAACTGTGTTCACGTTCGCAGCTGGGACCACTCCTTGAAGAATGTGTTCAAGGGCTGTTAATCCACCGGCAACTTGAAATGCAATCTGATCGGCCACATTCTAGACAAGAACACAAACAGAAATTAGCCCAACTTCCCAGGCACAGAATGAGAACCACATGAAACATTGACTTGCAGTGGGACACATTCTGCTGGTTCAATTATTCTGCAAATATTTATTCAAGGCTTAGTAGGAGCAGGAGGTCAAAAGCGGTGAGCACCAAGGACACGACTGCTGTCCCCACGAAGCTTGAGATGTGGTGGGTGAGACAGTCGACGTGGTTAGCGCCTGAAGAAACAGGCCCGCGCTTCAGGAGCGCGAGGGGGTGGCGATCAGCACGGGTTCCGCTGACCGCGTTGAGGTTGAAGTCAGGTGAGACAGGAGGGAAAGGAGCGAATCCTCCAGGCAGAGGGAGAACCATCTCATACAGAAGTTGTCACGATACCCTGAAAAGGCAGATCATTCTGTAACAGTCATCACCACCTAACAAGGCAAGTTGACTTCCACCAAGATTTCCTCTTCTAGAATTTTTCTTCAGTAATATCATCTAACATCCAACCATGTAGCTATACCTTTTTTTTTTTTTTTTACCACTTCAGCCATTTTAGGAAGCGTATTAAACCACTTTTGATTACTTCTGTGCATTTTCTGAATTGTTCAGTGCTTGCTGGTGGGAAGAAGCTCCTCCAAGTTCTTGGCATCCCTCTGGCGTGCGGAAGGCAAGAGTGATCCTGGGGGCAGGTATGAGCTGTTAAGGCTGCACAGAGCCACTGCATCACATCCGGACTACGGAGGACAGCAACCTGCTACGGGCTGATCGTGTCTCCCAAACGCTTACGTGCAAGTCCCAACCCCTAGTCCCTCAGAACGTACGTGTATCTGAGGAAAAAGTCTTTAAAGAAGTGACTAAGTTAAAGAGACGCTGTTAGGGTGGGTCCTAATCCAATAGGGCCTGTGTTCTCCTGGGGAGAGGAGCAGACACAGGGGGCGTGTGCACAGAGAAGCAGCCACTGACAGACGGAGCAGAGACGCCACGTGGCCCGCGCTCTCAACGCCTCTGTCCCGCACGCACCTCCCCTCCTCAGAGGGAACGAGGGAACGATCCTCTTTGGCCCTCGGTGTCCCTGCTGCGCCCAGAGCTCCGTGGGCTTCCTCACCAAAGCCTGGCGCGCGAGGGCACAGTCTCAGGAAGTGCTCCACCGCTCCGTGCAGCGGAGGCTGGGGGGAGGGCAGCCCACAGACGGCCACGGGGTCTCCACGTGGAGACACAGGCAGTGACCCTCCGGTCTGGGCCCAGGACACACGCCCGATTCCTCTCTGGCATGAGCCTCAAACAAGAGTCTCTCACTGGAATGGAGTTTCGTGCCCAAAGAATGAAACTCGTTTCTCAAGATGAGGGACATGCTCACCGTGAGCCTCCTTAGGAGCCGCGAGTTGAGCAGGGAGACAGGCACAGGTAAGGCTTCACACTGGAGTGCAGTGCGGCCGGAGAATCACGGGCTTTGCAGCTAAAACAATGGCGCCAGCCTCGGCCAGGCAGGCGCTGCCACACGCGGCCTGCGCAGCGGGGACCCAGCAGACTGCCCTCCTGAGGCCTTTCCCACGCGGAGAGGGGCCGGCACGGCACAGGGCGGGGGGCTGAGTGAAAGCAGACGTTCAGTGTATACATCTCGCCTCCAAAACAAAACAAAACAAACCTCAAAGCTTTCATGCGGCTCCAGCAACGTGGACGTGACCTCTTGAAAACTTTAAGACACAGGCCCTCCAAGACATTAAGCAGGAAAAAAATGAGCCAATTTCAGGAGATAAAGGCCATTCACAGCCAGACTTTTATTAATGTACCACTGAAAACGTTTGGACTTAACATTTGCAGCTTTTCAAAGAAATAAAGCAAAGAGCAAAGTCAACTGTGAAATAAACCCTCACACATCGTCTGCCCCTGCAGCCGAGAGGGCTCTGGTGTGGGGAGCGCGGAGCGCGGGGTCAGAGACGTAACGAGCCGCCCCACCCCTGGGCTCCCCGGTTCGCGGCCGGACAGAAACACTGCGCAGCCCCCACCTCAGATGGCCAACAGATGGACGGGGACTCAGCAACAGGCGAACAAGTGAAAAGCTTTCTCAGCAACGATGTCCTGTGAGGTGAGGCCGATGAGCAGGAGATACAGGCCTGTGAGCACGCCAGGGAACCCCATCCCCTGTCCGCACAGAGGCGGACGCGCAGTGCTCTCCATCCTGAGACGCTCCCACCTCAGGGGACAGAGAGGGAAAAGCAAGTGGGCTCCATGATGGGTGGTCCAAACGTTAAGTTAAACCACCTTCTTAAGCATGTGGCACTGAACAGTCCATATGCAAACAAGGATAAAGAGAAAAGAGGAGAAAAGGACATCGCTTCACAGCCCAGGAGGAAAGGGAGCGGCCGGCCTGTGCTTCCCGTCCCGCCCATCGCACCCCAGACGTCTCCGCCCATCGCTGCTCTCTAGGCCCGGATGCTCCCAGGAGTCTGGATGCGCCTCAAAAGCATCGCCTTGTGCGTGTCCCCCTCCTGTGAGTGGCTAGAAAAGAAGCAAGTCCGCGAAGAACGCTGAACCAGGTATTCTCCCCACCCACACTGCCACCTGCTCAGCCTTCTCCGCGTGTCATGTTCACATGCCCCCAGTCCCGAGACCCGCCTCACAGGCTGCCTTTCACGGCGCCTTTCCGACCCTCGGCCAGTCAGGTCTCTGCATGAAACTGCCCGTCCCGACGCCCTCCCCACTTCCTACTTATCCAGGCGTGTGCGTGTGTGTGTGCGTGTGTGTGTGCGTGTGTGTGTGTCCACGCCCCGCACTGGGAAGCCCCCCTCCCCTCTGCGTCCTCCCCCAGGGCAAGCTCAGGACGCACAGGGCCCAGGCGCCCAGAAGGCTGCTCCAGGAATGAGACGACCTCCTCTGGGAAGGGGAACTTTCCTCCTCCTCCTCCCCTTTTCCAAACACTCTGCACTCAGGCCTGTGAAACTGGAGCTTCCATAGGGCCTCACCACTCGTATTCGAGTGAGGAAAACACCTCTGAAGGGAAATGTGGCTCCGCTAGGTCCCTGGCAGAACAGCTCTGCCTTCCACCCCGTGACACTGACACTGACACTGGCACTGACTAATAGGATTAGCAGCTCCACCCCAATAACCCAGCTTAGCTAACGGCCAGCACAGAATGACAGCTCCGCTCGCCACGGCAGGTCCTGGGCACCCATTCAGTTATTAACTGGAGTGACTGTCATTGCCTCTTCCAATCAAGAGAGGCAGCTGTTACTCGGTGGTGGCCCAGAGGCTGTGGCCTTTGTGCCTGGCTTCCCTGCAGACGGTAACTGTGAGCTTGGTGATGAGGGAGGAGGCCCCCAGCCTGTTGGCGGCGGCGGCAGATGGGGAAGAGGGCAGGTTCCGCAGCCGGAGAGGTGGGCTCTGTTCTGAGCGTCTGGCGGCACCTCAAGGCCTGTTTGGAGATCGAGTTGGTTTGAGCAAATCCCTAAGTTCAGAACTAGATGAGACGATCCAGGAGTGAATGTTTTGTGGTTGGTTTTTCCCACACGGGAAACCCTCCTAACACTTACAGGACCTGGTTGCCGGGGTCCAACCCCAGCAGGTCCAGGGGTTCCCAAAGGTGTGGACGGAGTCGGCGAAGAAGGAATGTCACGGAGACAGCGTTCAGTTGATCAGCAGCCTAGCCAGGATCTCTAGCCCGGATCTCCAGCGTGGTTCTGTAGCCATGTTCCCTCGCTAGGTTCTCCAGCCAGGTTCTGTCCAGGCTCTCCAGTCAGGTTCAGTGTCCAGGTTCCAGTCAGGTTCTCCTGCCAATCTCTGTAGTCAGGTTCAGTCCAGGATCCCTTGCCATGTTCTCCCGCTAGGCTCTGTCTCTAGGCTACGAGGCCAGTCCCGGTCCAGGATCCTCTGGCATGCTCTCGCCAGCGAAGTTCTTCTGTCTCTAGGCTCCGTGTAGGTTCTGTCTTCTGAATTCTGTCTCCTGAGTTCTGAGTGAGTCTGTCTTGTTACAACTGTATTTATACCAGTTGATTCAATCCTATCAATCTCTATTACAAAGGTTAGGGCGTTTCTTATCTCCATTCCAGGGAGAAAAGATTATGTAGCTTAAGCATGATTGTTCGTAGTTAAAGTGATTAATTACCCGCCTGGCACTTAGTTGAAGGGTTTTATTCCCTCCCTAACTTCAGGGGAAAATCCCTACCTGGGGATTCAACCTTTCTCGGAGAGGTGACTTTGGTTAAAACACAGCGCCAAGAAGGTGAGCAAACATATTAAGAACCGTATGCCATATATGCCAGGTCCCTTGAAACAGCAAGGATGGACCGGCTCCCGGCACCTGGTCTCTGCAAGTCTGCTCTCTTCACCTGCTGTCAGCTTACGAGAAGCAAGCAGCGCAGGCTGACTGCTCTGTCGATGGCTTTCCCACCATCTACACACAGTCCCAGGGGTGGGCAAACGTTCTGACTCGAGGGCCACAATGGGTTCTTAAACTGGACCGGAGGCCGGAACAAAAGCATGGATGGAGTGCTTGTGTGAACTAATATAAATTCAAAGTAAACATCATGACATAAAAGGGTACGGTCTTTTTTTTTTTTAGTTTTATTCATTTCAAATTGGCCGGATCCGGCCCGCGGGCCGTAGTTTGCCCACGGCTGGGACTCTAGGCTCCGCTTTTAAGCTGCAGACACTCGCACTTAAAAGGACTCGGGTCCCGAGGCCAAGGGTGTCACCGGACACTATCAACTCGTGGGAACGTGGTTCCCCAGAGTCAAGTCATAACCCAGTTTGCAGCTTAGGAATCAGGAACGTGGGGCTGAGGGAGGCGGGAAAGGCTTCTAGAGAGGAGGGTGCAGGCCCGTTGGAAGGCTCCCCGAGGGAGGGCTGGCCCGCGTGGGCCTGTCTGGACTGGGGGGGGGGCAGGAGGGGGTGCGGGACACAGACCCACGTGCTGCTCCTTCTCCGTCAGCCATGATGCGGCAGGTGGCCCGAGGCCCGGGCACAGTGAGCACAACAGCGCGCCGTCCGTGCACTTCGATCCCGCCATCCGGGCCCCACAAGCTGCCCTGTGGTGGCCAGGCTGGCACCCAGCAGGGGTGGGGGCCTCTCTTCTGCCCGGGCCTTCTGGGTATTTAGGGCATCATTCCTGGGCCACACAAAATGTGCAGCTTAAACGTTAGTCCGCTCTGTTGGTCAAACATTAACTCGCCCCGATGCCTTGGCAGGGCCAGGCCAGTGATCTCTCAGGCCTTGCATGGCCCTCGGGCCAGACGTTCCCACCCTGACTTAGAGCGAGAGCGAGAGCGAGAGCGAGAGCGAGAGAGAGAGAGAGAGAGAGAGAAAGAGGGAAACACAGTGTGAGAGACAAGAACACCGAGGGGCGTACTAGGAGCCGCGTGCGGCTGAGGAAGGGGATCCTGTGACAGCGCTTCAGGACACAGTGAGGGCAACATGGAGGGTTTCTATCAGAGTAAGACAAAGGACCCACCTAGGAGGTTCCTTCAGCTTCCTTATTCGCCCCCTTTCCCCACTTGCTGGCTGTGGGTAACGGGTTACGCAGACTTGAGGGGTCTCACACAGCAGTGCCCCTTTCTGCCGGGGTCCAGCCCCAGCGGGTCCAGGGGTCCCCAAAGGTGTGGACAGAGTCAGCGAAGAAGGAAGGACACGGAGACAGTGTTCAGTTGATCAGCAGCCTAGCCAGGATCTCCAGCCAAGTTCTGGTCTGGATCTCCAGAGAGGTTCTGCTGCGGAGCTCCAGCCAGGTTCTGTAGCCATGTTCCCTCGCTAGGTTCTCCAGCCAGGTTCTGTCCAGGTTCTCCAGCCAGGTTCAGTCACCAGGTTCTAGTCAGGTTCTCTTGCCAATTTCTGTAGTCAGGTTCAGTCCAGGAGCTTTCGACATGCTCTCTCACTAGGTTCTGTCTCTAGATTCTGAGGCCAGTTTCTGTCCAGGATCATTTGCCATGTTCTCTCCAGCGAAATTCTTCTGTCTCTAGAGAACAATCTGTGTAGGTTCTGTGTTCTAAGTTCTGTGTTCTAAGTTCTGTCTCGTTCTGTCTTGTTACATCTGTATTTATACCAGTTGATTCAATCCTATCAATCTCTATTACAAAGGTTAGGGCGTTTCTTATCTCCATTCCAGGGAGTAAAGATTATGTAGCTTAAGCATGATTGTTCGTAGTTAAAGTGATTAATTACCCGCCTGGCACTTAGTTGAGGGGTTTTATTCCCTCCCTAACTTCAGGGGAAAATCCCTACCTGGGGAAACAACCTTTCTCAGAGACCTTGGTTAAGACACATAGTGCCAAGAAGGTGAGCAAACATATTAAGAACGGTATGCCATATATGCCAGGTCCTTTGAAACAGCAAGCATGGACCGGCTCCCAGCACCTTTCCTCCTTGCTCCTGCATATTTTAAAGTTGGGCAGCAAAAGAAACTCGGACCATGAGACCCAGGAGAAGGTGTTTCAGGCAGGACACGCTGGGGCCAAGGCCAGCACCACGGACAGATCCCGGCGGGTCCAGGCTCCCAGGGCAGTACCCCAGCTCACAGGCTCCTCTCCTCCAGCACTGCTCCTCCCCTCAGAGCCCCGGCAGGTCTGGATCGAGTCCTCGGTCAGTTAACTGTAAACCCCATTGTACCGATCACCTCGTTGCTAGTTACCGAAGTGCTCGGTGTGAGCTGACAGGTGGGATTACACTGACACAGGGTCGAGCAAAAACTAGGTGCTCAGTAAGTAGTTGCTGAATCAAAGAATAAAAGTGCATTCTATTTCCTGGGGGTTCTAACATCAGAAATTCTCTTTAAAGGGGAGAAAACCCAGACATGCACAACGAGAAAGGCTTAGAAACACCCGCGTGCCTGGGAAAGTCAAGGCCCCGGTCTCAGGCTCCCTGAGGGGACGAGCCCAGAGAGGAGAGGCCAGAGGTGCGAAGGCCAAGGGCAGGGCCTCTGCCAACCGCCTGCTCATTTTCTGCCTTTCTCACCTTGGCATCAGTGTTTGCCAATTCTCAGGAAAAGTAGTGACCAGACCCTTTCCGTCCTAAGGAGGGAGGGGAGGACGTCTGTAAGAAGAGACCTAAGGCGGGCACAGGACCCTAACGGGCTGGTCCTCCGAGAGCCGTCCTGGAGGCCGAGTGGTCTTCCCGGGCTGACCACGCGGTCGCCCAGCTGCCGTCGTGTCCAAGCTCTGGCAACACCCCGGTGAGGTCGGGCTCATCATCCCACGACAGAGAAGAGAACCATTGACAGGACTCAGTTACCTGCTCACGCTTCTCAGCTATGAGTGGCCGAGCTGGGGACTGAGTCCAGACTTACCTGATTCTGAGGGCATGATGTGCGACACGGAGGATGTTATGGGAAATAACACAGAAACATTTATCACCGAGTATCCCAATTCTGTACAATCTTAGACTCAATGCTATGTAAAACTTTAAATGTTTTTATTTTGAATAATTTTAGATTTACTAAAGAGTTCTTGTAAGACTTCATGTTAACATCTTATGTAATAACCATGATACATTTATCAAAACTAAAAAATTCCACTAAAGTAGCGGTTCTCAACCTGTGGGTCGCGACCCCTTTGGGGGTCGAACGACCCTTTCACAGGGGTCGCCTAAGACCATCGGAAAACACATATTGAATATATAATTACATATTGTTTTTGTGATGAACCACGATGCTTTAATTACATTCAATTTGTCACAATGAAAATACAATTTGTCACAATTTAAAATACATAAAGTATTTTAAAATACAATATGAAAATATCGGATATTTACATTACGATTCATAACAGTAGCAAAATTACAGTTATGAAGTAGCAACGGAAATCATGTTATGGTTGGGGGTCACCACAACATGAGGAACTGTATTAAAGGGTCATGGCGTTAGGAAGGTTGAGAACCGCTGCACTAAAGCAATACCATTAACCAAGTATGGCCTTTATTTGGGTTTCCCTAGTTTTTCCACTGATGCCCTTCTCCTGCTCCCAGGTCAGACCTGGAATACTGCGCTGCATTCAGCTCAACGCTATTTTGAAGACAAGGTGACGTAGCTTCTAGCATCAGAGGAGGGATCCTGAGTGCTCTTATAATAGCGTTCACCAGCGTTAGCGTTCACTAGCGACTGAAAAAAAAGATTCTTGAAGTAACCCAGACTCAGAGAATGTGGAGAGAGGTAACTAGAGCCCGTGGGACTGAAATACGAGGACTCTGTCGGGAAGCAGGAAGGCGGTGACCCAGCAGAAGGGAGGGGCCAGGTGAGGAGAGGCTCCGGTGGCCGAGCCCATCCCTACAGCCCAGCTCAGCCTCAGACTCTCCCCTCCTGGAACGCCAAGAGTCATCGGCTTTGCTTCCAACGTCAGCACAGACAGGGCTGCAGAGTCTTTAGAGGACGCCTCCGCCCGTGTGCGCCCTGTGCCCCCTGTGCCCCGTGTACCCCATGTGCTCCGTGTGCCCCGTGTGCTCCGTGTGCCCCATGTGCCCCCTGTGCCATGAGAGAGCATTTACTGCAGGAGTGTTTTTAGCAGCAGTAAGGGGAGAGCCTGTGATGGGCACTAGGAGTCAAAGACAGCGGGTTTTTAGAGACGATCTGCCAGGAGGTGCTGGGTCTGCCTGTCAGTGCAGAGGAGGAGGGAGGGCAGGTGACAGGCACTGCTCCTCACATGGCTCCTGGGCCGGGAGCACCTGCAAGGTGCACGGGGAACACAGGAGAC
The DNA here is from genome assembly GCF_963259705.1 of Myotis daubentonii. Taxonomy (NCBI): domain Eukaryota; kingdom Metazoa; phylum Chordata; class Mammalia; order Chiroptera; family Vespertilionidae; genus Myotis; species Myotis daubentonii. Next base: position 191,179 of record NC_081860.1, on the reverse strand, counting down.
GGAAACAGGGCCACGCCGTACGTACGAGACTGTCTAATAGGAAACTTGGCCGGAAGAAGGCAAAAGGACAGCCCCAGGTTCAGGATTTCAGGGTGACGGCGTCTGCACACGCTCCGGTCACTGATGGAAGCCTGAACGCGGTCCGTTCTCCACGGAAACGTCGCCAGCTACCCACAGACATGGCTGCCTTCTCAGAACGTGCATTTTGTGAAGCTGCCTTTTCCTCTGATCTGCCAAGAAACAGTCATCCCATCCAGATGGCTTGTGAGTGGCACCGCCTTACAGTCAGTGGACTTTGCGTTACCTTTTTTTTTTTTTAAGAATACAACTTTATAGGAAGAATGAGCAAGATTTCAAGGTAACCTGGCAGGACGAAACTGTTAAGTCAAACTTTTCTAAACACCATACACAGTATCTGAATATACTTATATGACATGAGTGTAAAGGAGATATATATATATCTTACAAGCTGCAGTTTAAAAATTATTTTATAATCCTAGTATCGAAAATACTGCCTGGCATTGACTGAGTAGGTACTTTTTGGGATTAATAAATGCATGTTTCAGTCCTAATAAAACTCCTCCAAGCTTACAAAGGAATAACCCAGAGACCGCAGGCCCTAAGTATGTGAAAGACCAACAGGCACAGCTGCCAGGAGAACCGCATCTATACAGACCGCTCTGCCCTGCAACCATCACACCAGGACGGACGGTTCAGTGTACAGTGTCCGCGGACGCGCACAGGTGGCAGGTAGCTAACTGCTCAGCAACCTTCTCCTGGGGGGCGGCCGCAGGCCTGGGAGGCACCTTCCCTCCCTGTTCCCCAGCTCTGGTGCAGGGCCGAGCGGAACAGAACACCCTCTGCATTCCATGGCCTCTTCTCTGCTCCTCCAGCCTGTCCATAAATCCTTGTTTTAAATTCCTCTTTCTTTGAAAACACCCATAGTAGTAGCTATTTTCCTGATGGGATGCTGTGCAAGCCGTTAACGACCAAGTCCGTGAGCGCAGGCCGCCTACTGCCCACCGCGCTTAACACCATCACTCACGCATTCAGCAACCATCACGTGGCCACAGCGCCACGGTAGGTGCTGGGACAGGCCGCACAGACAGGTGCACGCCCTCACGGAGTTCACGGCCTCGCCTTCCCGTGTGGTACAGTTTCCACTCACAAACGTGGACGGATTATAAACTCGGTGAAAATAAGGCTATTACCTACTACTCAGTCCTCACTGGCGAATGCTCTACTCAGAAAGGAGCTCTAAAGCGAAGTTTATCGATTGAAGTGAAGCAAAGTACAAGAGTAACTTTCATTATGTCACACGTCCAAGTCAGCACAGACAGGGCTGCAGAGTCCTGAGGAGCTGGCCCTGCAGTGACACCCAGTGACCCCTGTATGGCCCGTGTTACAGGCAGGCACCACATGAACCATACAAAGCATAGAGGCTCAGAGAGCTACACAGACGCGTCTAGGGTTTCCTCATTCCTTGTTTGAGTCAGATAAAAGCATCTTTAAAATGTGCTTCTGTGACTGGATAAACCTAAAGAGCCCCCTATGGAGGGGAGTAAGCTGCCTCGCGTGCCCCAGACACGAGTCTGCCTGCCAGCCTGTTATCGCGGGCCTGACGGTCAGGGGGCTCATGTATTATTCACACGGACATTACACAGTTTACTACTTATCCACAGAGATTTTAATTCAGAAAATGCTATGTGCCAGGCAGAGTTCAGTGTAAATTACACGGATAAAAAAATCATTTCATGTCTTTCTGACAAGTGATTTACATAATATTTCTATTCATCAAAATGGCCTATTAGTGAATACCGTAACTTGTCATTCACACAGACTTTTCTATCCTGAAAAAAGTACAAATGCTTTGTGACTATATTTTCTTATAATTGTCTAAATTGATGAAAAAATAATTTAGGTCCATAAGTGTGAGCTGAATACACATACTCCAAACTACCAGAGAGACTCACCCAGTGCTACATATTCCAGTCTGTGGAGAGATCTCTCTGTAATCACCACACAACCACCAGAGTCACTGGTAGTGAGCCATTCAAAAGACTGCAGATTTAAATTCTGTCAAGAAAGCAACAGTTGCTCTCCAAATAATACTCATTTTTAAGTTTTATACTTAGAAAGAAAACGAGTAAAATATTTTCAAATTACTAAATTTGGAGCTCATGTAAGCATATGAAGTTATAGTAAGTTGTGAAAAGCTGGACAGTACAGAGAAATAAATGGTTGACACACACACACACACACACAATGTGAACCTTTGGTTTTTATATTAAGACAAGGTAGGAAACAGGTGTTTCAATCATAAGTGTAAATGTTAACAAATGTATGGGATGGGGATTAGGGAATAATGACTAAGTGGGCAGAGTTTCTTTTTGGGGTGATGAAAATGTTTTAAAATTGATTATAGTGATGGTTGCAAAACTCTGTAAATGTCCCCCCCAAAAGTGAATTATACACTTTAAATGGATGGATTTTATGTTGTGTTTATATCTCAATAAAGCATTTTAAAATGTTAAGAAAATGGTTAAATTAGAAGACACAACCTGTCCTGGATGGTGTGGCTCAGCGTTTGGAGCACTGACCCACACACCGAAGGGTCACATGTTTGGCTCCTGGTCGAGGGCACACACCTAGGTTGCAGGTTCAGTCCTCAGTCGGGACACCTATGGGAGGCAACCAATCAATAGTTCTCTCTTACAGTGATGTTTCTCCCTTCCTCTCTCTTCAATCAATAATTTTTAAAAATCGTATTTAAAAACACAAATTATTGGAGTATTTTAAAACATATTTTCTACTTTACAAAAGGTTCAGACTCAGTTGACAGGACCAGAGTTCTAAAGTCGTAAGTAATAGATCAGAATTATATATTTGCACAAAATGAGGAAAACTTGGTGTCAGACAAAAGTCTGATTCCAGGTTCTGATGTGGACACAGTTCTCTCTCTCTCTCCGAAGCCAGCACATTTCCAAGATGCAGACCAGGAAGTGCTGGGGGTCTGGTGTCCAGGACAGTCATTGACTACTATATGGAACTCTGATATAGAGCCAACAAGTCATCAACCAATTCAAAATTTATGTACTTCAGAAAATGTGAAATGTAAACAACCCCGAGGACCCAAATTCCAAAGATAATTAAACTGCTCAGGGCCTCAGTCCTTCCCTCATTCCGTAAACACTCGTGGGCGTCATCCGAGATGAGAGTCGGAGGCGAGTCTGTGTTAGGAAGACAAAGGGCCCATAGGAGGTGTCACGGAAGTACGGTCGGAGGGCTCTGAGAGCACAGAGGAGGAGGAAATGCTGTGCACGTATTTTTAAAAAGAAAACACATGCGTTATATATGGGGAAAGAACAATTACAGCAGGTTAACCATGTATGCTGACGAAGAGGATATACTTTCTACTTCAGCGTCTCAGTCACCCCAAAAAAGTGAATAAATCAACTATCAAAACCCCCAACTGCTGTGTGCTTAGGGTGAATTCACTTATCCTCTCCCACCTCACTTACCTCACATGTGCTATCAATTCCTGACTCTCATAAGACTGAAATGACTATCAAGACGTAAATAAGACCCTGTCATCTCAAATAGGGTTTGAAATTCCTTCAAAACATTAATACAGTGAGCTTTATACACATCTTACTTATCTTAATGGCCCAATTACTTAAATACAAACTTTACCAGCAAATCTGTAAAGATTTCACAGCTTAGCAAGACAACATGCAGCAACACACTGTGCATGCTTTGCTGTTACAGTAGAAGAGAGAAAAGCTCAGGCCTGGAACAGCCGTGCACGCCAGCTGTGCCGTGTGCAGACCACGAGCCCGCCTGTGAGGACAGAGGCGTGAGCGAGGCCTGGGAGCCAGTGTCCACAGGAGCAGGTACGTGCCAGAGAGCTGTGCGCGAAGGCTCAGGCTGGACCTCGTCCTATGAGGGGTCAAGTGCCCTCACAGCCAAAGAAGAGAGACCATTACTCCGGGGAGGTGTTTTCATTTGGATTACCAGGTGTTTTTTGTTGTTGTTGGTGGTTTTTTTTTTTTTTTTTTTTTTTTTTTTTAATGAATCCATTAGAAACAAGACCACATATATCTAAGTGAATACTTTTAAAATATATTCACTTATTATTTATAACTTACTGCCTAACTATTCTTCCCTCTGTACCTAGGTTGAATTTATTTATTGGTAAAATTGGATTTTCTACATGTACTTAGAAAATAGGTATTCCTTATCTAGGTGTCTATTTTCATTAACCGCTATTAGAATTTTACCGTTAATGATTTTGAAGGCTACATCAAGTAATTTCATCTTTGCCTTAGAACATCATTGGCCTGATGTATGATTTATCTGATTTTGAATCCTTCATCTAGAATGAAAACTATGACATTATTCCTGTACAGTAATTTCAATTCACAGGAATAGCAACCTAACGAAAAACTCGTCTTTCCTGAAGGCTTATCTTACCATTCATATCCTAAGGCCCTTGGAATATTTTAAACCCATCTATACACCCTCCTCCTATTTTATCATGAACTAAAAGGTTAGTTTTTCTTCCTTTTCCCTTTAAAAAAAAAATAAAATTGTAGTTTTCAACACTGTCAATGGTTGATGAAACAAACGGATGCATTTTTACAATTCCCAGGCTCACCGCTTTCGCATGCCCCATGCCTGTGCACTGGACTCACTTTCCTCTTGCTGCCGTACACCTGTTCGTTGTTCTTTCGGCGAGGGCCTGTTGTGGTCCTATTTCTTTACCTTCGAATGTCTGAAATGTTTTCCTTTTGCCTGAATTCTTGACTCATGTTTCACTGGGCGCACAGTTCCTGGTCGACATCGCACGTTCTGTGCCGGGGTCCAGCCCCAGCGGGTCCAGGGGTCCCCAAAGGTGTGGACGGAGTCAGGGAAGAAGGAATGACACGGAGACAGCGTTCAGTTGATCAGCAGCCTAGCCAGGATCTCCAGCCAGGATCTCCAGCCAAGTTCTGGTCTGGATCTCCAGAGAGGTTCTGCTTAGGATCTCCAGCCAGGTTCAGTCACCAGGTTCTAGTCAGGTTCTCTTGCCATGTTCTATAGTCAGGTTCAGTCCAGGATCCTCCGGCATGCTCTCTCCAGCAAAGTCCTTCTGTCTCTAGAGAACGTTCTGTGTAGGTTCTGTGCCTAGGCTCTGTCTCTCTTGGTCCTGTCTTCCAAGCCCTGTGTTCTAATTTCTGAGTGTTTCTGTCTTGTTACAACTGTATTTATACCAGTTGATTCAATCCTATCAATCTCTATTACAAAGGTTAGGGCGTTTCTTATCTCCATTCCAGGGAGAAAAGATTATGTAGTTTAAGCATGATTGTTCGTAGTTAAAGGGATTAATTACCCGCCTGGCACTTAGTTGAGGGGTTTTATTCCCTCCCTAACTTCAGGGGAAAATCCCTACCTGGGGATTCAACCTTTCTCGGAGAGGTGACCTTGATTAAAACACAGCGCCAAGAAGGTGAGCAAACATATTAAGAACAGTATGCCATATATGCCAGGTCCCTTGAAACAGCAAGGATGGACCGGCTCCCGGCAGTTCTGAAGACCCTGCTGTGCTCTCTTGGACACCTCTTACTCCCGACAAGAGTTTGCGACCGGAAAACTGAACTCTGTAGATCATCGGTCTCTACTCTTAAACACTTCCTTCTCTTCGATCTTCTGAGGTTTCACTATGGTATCAATTCATGTCTTTCTTCAATTCTCGAGAATTCTCAGGAGCTGGTGTCAAACACTAACTCCACTTTTCTCTGCATTCTCTCCTCCTGGAACTCCCAAATAAATGCATGGAACGAACCCCAAAGTCTACATTCTATGATTCTTAACCATTCTTTCACTCTTCCCATCTGTTTACCTGCTGTCTGTTTTAAGTATATCCCTTAATATTAATTCTCAAGCTATTAATTCTCTCTCCACCTACTTGCAGTCTCTATTAAATATTGTTGAGTTTATTTTTAATTTCAAAAACTATATTTATTCCTAGATTTTAGTTCTTTTCATATTACCTATTATTTCCTCTGCCTATTTTTCATGCTTTCCTGCTGTTTTTAAATGGACATTTTCATCTAGCTCCTTAAGTATACGAAATATATTTTCAGATGATTTTATAAAATTTTATCCGCTATAAATTCTTATTCTATTTTTAAAAATTGTTTCATGGCCGTCTTTCCTAGCATCAGACTTAGTGACGCCTGCAGTTTTGGTTCATAGCACATCTGGAGTTAGAGGTGCTCTGTCCTACACTGTCTGTCCCTCTATGCCCCCTGGTCACTCCAGCCATGTACATGGCTCAGAGGCGGAGCTCCAGCAGGAACGCGGGGACAGTTCAGACCCAGCTGCGGGGCTGGCAGGTGACGGGGACCTGCCGACCTGTGCTCTGCACCTCCAGGCCTGGAGCTTCCGGGAGCGGCGGGCAGTTCTCACTGAGCCCCCTCTTAGGAGTGGACCCCAGGTCGTGAACCTGGCTTCCGACGGGTACCTGGCCCCTTAGTCCGCAGGCGCCCAATCCTGGTTACCAGAGCACCTGTGGAGGGGGGGGGGGGGAGGGGGGGGGCGCGGCAGAGCATGCGGCCTCTGCCCTTTCCACCACTTTGAGGTCCTCTCCGTTCCATTTCGGGGCCACAGAAATCCCAATTTTGTTTCTAACCTGGCTATATCCTTAGTTTTCTTTTAAAATACTTTTTACTACCATTAAGCCCTTGAAGCAGAATAGAGGTGTCAGCGCATACGCTCACCACACCAGCATGACCGTCTCCCCAGCGGAACGCCCTGTCTTTCCCCGGCTGACGTGACGGCTCTTCTGATTCTCACCGTCACTCTCACCGCATTCATCTTTGCCTCTGAAGGCTCCTGTTCCTCTGCCAGAATCGGGGTCAGTAAACTTTTCCTTGGGGACCAGACAGTAAAGATTTTAGGTTTCCAGGCTGAGAGGCAAAGCCCAGGCTGTGATGTGCACTGCAGCCATCAATCAGTGCAAAGGCCATTCTGTTTGCAGGCCATTAAAAGCATGGCAGTGGGCCAGCCGTGCCCAGCGCTGTAGTTTGTCAATCTCTGCAGTAAATATTGCTCCTCCTCGGGCTTCTCTCCTCTGGTCTACCCTCTCCTCCCGCCATAGACTGTTATCATCTCTACTGTTTCCCTGGCTGCAGCTAAGCTGAAGATCCCAAACCTGCTTCTCAGCCCAGGTGTCTAAGCCCCATGTCTTCACGGCTAACTTTCTACCAAGAGCGCATGCACCATTTGGATGGCCCACAAGCCTGTCAACGGAATTTGTTATTTTTCTCTTTTGTAAACCTGATCCGAAAGTCACCATCATCCACTCCATTTTTAGCCTGTTTTCCTCACGGGGCTGGAAAACACTCCCTACAACAAGGTGTCTTGCTCAGACTGAAACGTGGCTTTGCAGTTACGGCTACGAGAGTGCGAGGACATCCCCACGCTCCCGACAGCCACTCGGGTACGCGTGCAGCAAGCGCGAGGCAGCGGGCGAAGGCCCGTCTGCTCGGTCGGGGCACTGCGCGATTAATGCCATGGACTCTGGCATCAAAGTGCTTTCGAAGCCGGTCCACCAGGGACTGGATGTGGAACGAACCTCGGACAAGTGTCTCAGTTCACTCATCTGTAAAATGGGGCTGAGGAAAGCAACAGGGTACCGGAAGGGTCAGGTGTGTGGATCTACGTGAGGCACTCGGGACGGGGACTGGCACAGAATGAGTGTTCACGCTGACGATCCGCCTGCACTGCTTTCCTGGCTCTGAGCAGTGGCGGCCGACGGCACACAGAGCGCTGCCGGCCTGTCTGTCACCTTTAGTGACGTCACTGAACTGCGGACGGCTGTGTCCACGCTCTTCTCCCAGCAGGTGCCTGCTCCTTGGCCCCGGGCGCGGCAGGCAAACGCCGGCCTGCACATGACCCGGAGCCACAGCACCAGCTCTTCTTACAGAGCAAGCAGAACACCAGCTCTCCCACCTGCCACCCTCCAGGCACCGTGGGTCTCCTTGTCCTCATTCCAAGTCTTACTGACCCGTGAGCTTTGGTCTAACTTCTGTAAAAAGAGGTACTCAGAGGGCAAATAGAGTGGAAAAGGTTCTTTGGAAACCCCGAAGCAGTCTGCAAATACAGGCATTAGTCCTATTGCTATTATAGGGTTGGAGAACAGAGCATCTGTTCAAAGTTCCCACCAACTTCTATGCTTCTGCCTGCTGAAAACTGCCTACTGCATAGTCTGCTTTTCTATCATGGTGATCTGCGGCAAACAGAGGAAAACAAAACGTTTAAGCTCTCTGTGAAGGATGGAGGCATTTCTTCAAATACCACAGGGCCGGGCTCTCTAGTCAATGACCAAGACGCCTGGGCCGCGACTCTTCCAGCAGGAGGGGCTCCCAGGGTGGCTCAGGCCACCAATGAGGGTCCATCAGCCTCCGGATAGTCCTGCCACTCTCCCTTCTTTCCAAGATCCCAGACTGGGGAGCGGGGAGAACCCTCGGGACCCCTGCTTCCTGGAGAAGGGGGGGCCCTGCGGGAAGGGCACCCCGGGCAGAAGCTGAGGCATCTCATTTCCATGCTGCTCTCCCCGTCAGAGAAATGACAAGTCATCAAGCCCATTCAGATGATTTTCCCATCACTGCTTTCCTTTGTTTACCTTTTTCTTTTAACTGTGCAGGTGAACGCTGACTTTTCATTCATCGATTTATCTATCACTCTTCATTTTTCCCAGTAAGTTTCTTGAGGGCCTACCCCACTCACCGTACCTGCTAAGGCCCCAAGGACTGAATTAATCCTAGGTTTTCTAAAGGGAATGCCTGGTGAAGGGAACAGCAGACACAGAGGAGCAGAGGGCGTGGGGGCCTAGACAGGAGCCAGCTCACAGGCGGTGCAGAAAGGACAGCGGTGCAGGCGGGACGGGGACCCGTTCTCACCAACAGTGAGGCCGCCCTCGGGAGGCGGGAGGCAGGAGGCCATGAACGCTGGGGGTCTCGAGCAGGAAGGTCGTGTCCTACATTAAATGACTCAACGTTTATGCAGCACCTACCTAGGTGTGCACTCACCTTAAGCAGCATTACATTCATTTATAGATAATGACTGGGAAGCCCTGGAACGGAGACAGGCTTCACTTGGCCGCAAGCGCTAAGGCCACAGTGCAGCACGGGGCGCTCCTGCTTTCTAAGAAGTCCTCCGCGTACCTGTCCGCACTCTCCTGACCTGACCTGGAGCTGCGGGGAGAGCCTATCCCCGGGAAACAGTCTACCCACGAGTTCCCGCATCTCACTCTGGAAGAGCAATGTCATCACTTCCGGCGCTGGGATGGCGTCTTCTCAACCCCAGCCATCACCTATAAAACACATTTTCTGAAAATGTAATTGAGAGCAATACATGGCAACTAGTAAAAAATCCCGTGCTATTCGTCTTCTCCTGCTGCAAGTGGTCACCACAGTGAGCAGGCCTGACACTCTGCAGATGAAAACATAAACGCTGAGCCGCCTCCGTCCCGCTGAGGCCAACCATTTCTGACAGTCTCAGCAACATGATAAATACCGTCTGTCCACAGTTCCCCTGTATTTGAAAGTTACGACAAACATTTTGCTGAAATGTAAACAACTGACATCATGACTGGTGAGGCAGTGGGCTGCAAATTTATCTAAAATCAAGAAAACAAAGATCTTGTTTGACACTAGATAAACCATTAGTGGTCACCAGGGGAGCAGCTCTGGGAGGTCACCGTGTTGTTTGTCATCAGTCTCCAAAGCACATGCACCACAGATACGGTTGCAACGTAGTCGAGGCAAGAATAAGTCACATGAGAGACGAAAGAATTAGAAACCTGTAGAGAAAGGGCAACACTTTCTCTTTAAAGGACAATTTCTAATTGGAACAGAATTTTAAAATGTTAAGCTTAACTTCTGTGTGTGTTTTTTTCTCTCAGTTATTGTAAGTGGCAACGTTTGGAATAAAACGTATCACTCCAACCCCATTCTTTCATGTCCTCAACTCTATGGGACATGACTGCCATGGCCTCTCTGCACAGCTTTCCTGAAAAGGTGCACAATCGTTTATTCAAGTCCAGTCCGGGCCTTTGGAAGACGTGAAGTTATCTTTTAATGAAGAAGGCACTGCAGAACAAATTCTATTACTTTTTAATTATAAATTATACAGTTAAATTACTTTATAAAGTATTATGTTAGAGTCTTGCTGGCTGAATTTTTATGACAGTCTATAACTGCTTACAGCTCCCACATTTGTATTCCTGAGTCTCATATACTGAGAGCTTAATGATGACTGGTGACACGAAGGACAGATACGTTAATTTATTAATTTCTACATATGTAAATAAGTGATTACAAAATGGGAGGGAGGTCATTTTGAAACATGGCAACAAATATATTAAATCAGAGGACCTGGTTTCTTACAGTCCATAATAAATATCAATTACATTATTTTATACGTTTTATATGAGGCAATGCATACTAACTACACTATATGAGAAATTAAAGTCTTAATTTTTTCCATTGAATTTACTATGACCTTCTTTGTCATTCTGATTATGTAAAATACATCGCAAAGACCTTTCCTGAAGATTGGGGAAGGGAGATAGTTCTACTATACAAATGAAAATAAGAATCTGTTTTATTTTGAACATTGTCAGCTAAACTAAAAACTGACCTAGCTTCAATCATATTGCATCATTGCATTTTACTTCAAAACCCTAGATTCACTTTGTGAAACACGCAATTACAAATCAAAGACAAGCATGAGTCTGTCCACCTCGCTTAGTTCTTGCCACTGGTAGCTCAGGGTTGTTTTTCAGAGCTGTGTTAAGCCCTCCACAGTTTCTTCTAAAACTACCAGCCTGTCCCCGAACACCCCCACCAGGAAAAGAGACAGCTCAGCAATTCCAGTCGGTCACAGCCTCTTGCTACCGTGTTCCTGGACCCCAGGTGCACCTGCTGCTCCCAGGTGGAGCGAGCGTTGGGCTTTACCTGACGTTTCTGCGCGCCTCTGCCTCTGCCTCTGCCTCCGTTAGGATGCTCAGCTCCATTTCTGCACCTATGACCCCACGCAGACTGGAACAGCTTCATGTAAATACTTCACAGTCCTAGTTGGCTCACCCTGAGACCAGATTATTCTAACTCTTCTCACCAACTCTGTCCTGGCCCAGCAGTCCAGAACCACAGCTCATGGGTGACTTTGGCTTTAACCTCCAGTGTGCAGGTGAACATTCTAGCTACCATCTTATGAAAGGAAGTCCACACCTCCATGAACCACCTACTGACTTAGTCTAGTAGCCTTTATAGGCAGAAACGTCTTCATAACACAGTCTGTGACGTTGTGCATTATGGCCTATTTCTCATTCTCGAAGAAAGTAGAAGAGTGTATCTCAGACCTTTTTATAAGAACCTTTTATACATACAAACACCATTAGCTTTCTCTTTATCCTTTTCCTGGCTGACTGAACGATCTCACCCATTCATTAATTCTGTGGTTCCTTCAGTAAGTCTTTACTGAGTACCTAGCAGTACGTCCGACTCTGGGCTTACTGCTAGGGACAGACACAAAAGGATCCTCAAAACTCCACAATCCGACGAGAAGGCCAGCTGGCCAATGAACTGTCGGGCAGAGCAATGCCTCTCAAGCCTGGCTCAAAATTACCGGCGGAGGACTTTAGTCAGGCAGCCTGTGGAGGTCCCAAAGCATCTTTTTCTTTTTAATTTTTATATTTAAAAAAATGTGAAGCGCAACAAAAAAGGAGACAGAATCACGCAGTCGCCCGCGTCTACTTTCTAAAAACCGTAAGGGAAGCCGAGGGACAGGGTGGACGCAGACAACATCCCACCCGACAGCAGCTGCAGGAAAGGGAACCAGGAGCCGTGGGCGCAGAGGAAGGGCGGGCGTCCGAGGAGACGGGACGAGTGAGTGAGAAGGGAGGCTGCTCAGGAAGCCTTAGAGGACAGGACACCCCGGGCCCTTTAAGAATGGAATTTCCCATCTTTCACTCTGCCACAGAGATGTCCAGGCAGAAACACAGGGACCTGGTGCGTTTTCACTGCCACAGCCCTTCCCCCTCCAGTGTCCTTCCCACGGCTGGGCTGGGCTTCCGTGTGCAGAGGTGACCACAGCCCTGTCCTTCGCCCCTCGGCTGAGTGCACTTCACCCTAAACCAGGAGGAACCTCAAAAGACAAGCAAAGAAGAGTGGCTCCCCAAAGGCTGGATGCAACATGCATTTTGTAATTCTGCTTCTAAAATGTGTCCTGCATGTGCTCGGTGAGACCTGCAGGCCATTTTTATTCCATGGAGTTTGCTGTTCACTAATATTTCCCGGTCAGACTCTGGGCTTAAGGTAAAGCAAAGAACAGCTTTTCCTGTTTGGAAGTGCCGGGCCAAAAGCATCATCTTGTGGGATGGAGTACGTGAAAATTCACGGTAACCCATACTTAAGAGTGCTACCAAACAGACATCTGCAGAAACCATGGCTTAGAAAGCTGGTGTGTGTGTGTCTGTCTGTTCGTGTCTGAATACCACCTATAAGAGTAAGGACAAAGGCAGGTCTTAACTGGCGCTACGAAAACATGCCACAGCAGGGACAGTCAGTGGGTGGGGACCACGGTATCTTCTAAGAGCGCAGGAAATCCCCATTCCATCTACATCGCCAACGCCTTTACAGACTTGAAGCATCAGCACGTTTCAATCACATATTTCACAGAGGATGAGAGAGTTGGCTAAATATCTGTGAAGTTACTTAACTTCTAACATTCTCTTCCAATAATTTGTAAAACTAGAAAAGCACCTTGTAGGCTCAATATATACTTAATGAATAAATTTTACAAGCCAGTCTGAAAGTTTACGTCATGAAACAAAAATACATTTCATATACTACAGATACTACCTCTGTATTTTGCCAGAAAGTTTTAACTTATTGTGTGAATACATGGCATTGAAATACTAAATATCTCACTCATGCAGTAAACTTACTATGCCAAATAAAAATTTCTTAAATTTTTTTTGAATCTTTGCCACTTACGGAGTGACCTTGGCCGAGTTAGTGAATCTCTTTGTGTCTTGATGTCCCTATTCTCAAACGGGGATAACATTACAAAATTACTATGATGAGGTAACAAGATTAGAAAGTGTTACAAGAGTAGATGCTCAATAAATTCTAGGGTTTTGATGTTGTTGTTCACTGACAAACATTTCCCAGCTTTAAAATGCATTATGGATCGATAATGCATAATGTTGGCAAGGAGGAATGGGAAATGCTTGCAAACCAGACAGGCATATGAATTAGTACAGTACAAAGCCCTTTCGTCTGCACCTGACCCCCACTTGGCCAAGACGATGGTTTAAGGGACACCCTTCATCTCCCCTATAAAACACAGACTGATGCCTACATCCCAGTGAACACTCTTACTCTTGCCTCTGAGTGTTGTATCTTTTCCCAAACAATTACATGTCAATTGATTCTTTACTATATTATGTAATTTAAATTAATGTCAAGTAAACTAATGACATACTAGGAAAAAAGTTCCTATGCACATGAAGTTGAATGCTTCAGAAAGATTCAATAACAGCAGATGTTATACAAAACTGCCTGCAAATTAGGTGTGAGACAAGTGAAAAAACTGGGGTCTGAGGGGGCGCCTGTAAAAACCTAGAGGATTGATTCTCAGTTGTTATGTCTGCGAAGAGGGGCTAGGAGGGGAAAATGAGGGGCTTTCACTTATTCTATTATATATTTCTGTATTGCTGAATTTTGTTTTTAACAATGGACATGGATTAAAGTAATTTAAAAAATACTTTGCAAACCTAAAGTCCCCCAAACAGAGAAATAGCCAAATAAATGACAGCCCTCTCATATGATAGAACATAGTGTGGTCCTTAAATCATGCTCACAATAAATGAGAAAACGTTTGTGCTGCCCTTTTTCTACAGCACACATTACTCTAATGTTTGTTTAAAATATTCAAATATATATTTTTTGAAACACTGGTAGTTGCAATTCTGAAAGTCTTAAGTGAAAAGGAGCTGCTGTAATCAACTTTATATTTCCTAAGAACACTCTGTATCTACTCCAGGCCACCGGCAGAGGAAAATCAATGCAACCAACTCATACATATTGGAGGCTTGTATAGATTTGCTCCTTCTCCCCTCCCCCCCCCCCCACAGGATGGTACATATTTGCTCTCTTAGGGAATTCAATTAGCAATATGAGTCTCCTCCTCTGTCAGTGATGGACACCACGGAGACTTTCCTGACCACCTGAAGACATGTCAGATGGGCTTACTGATTCCCTGACTTGCTAGTTAACAGGAGAATTACTGCCCACTCCCATAAATGACTCCATATGCTTCTTGTCATAAACACAGTGGCAGCTCCTGAAATCAATCTTTCATGACCTTATTGATTAGGACATTTAGAAATAATGAGACTTCACTGGTGGCAGAGTAATGCTTGAAAAAAGAAAAAAATACTCCAGTGAGGGCTTGCCTATTAACACGGCCAAATCTATCTTCCGACTGCCCTTTCCTAATCCAGACACTCACCTAGAAACAGACATGATAAAAACTTAATCCTGTGGTTCATGTGCTTGTTCTTAATATTTGCTGGTAAGGTATTTTAAGTTAACAAAATAAATAGATTTAAAAACATTTTTGGGGTAATCAAAGTACAAAGTCAGTTCACCAGCTAAGATCGAAAATTATAATATGAATTGGAAAGCTTAAGAGAGACCTTTATAGGACATACTGTGCGGTCAGTTAACAAATAAATATTAAAAACAGAATTCTCAAATTTATGATTTTATATTTATATTAAGTATGTTTAGTTATAAAGAAATAAAAATAATGTTTTCACCATTTTCCTACCCTGTAAGTATATAATTTACACCTGGGTTTTTCTGAGAGTGATTATAGAATAAAACTATTTAGGAAAAAATCTGAACATTCTAGAAGAGAGAAGCCTGAAAAACTGTTTCACTCATCTGAGTATCTTCTTACAGGATCTGCATTTATGACGTGTTTGAAGCAGAACATCACATAATTGTAGAGGCAGCCAGGACCCTAAAGATGCTCTAATCCAATCTACTTCTTGAATTCTAAAGAAATCATGATCTAGGGGAGTGACCTGCCTGGGAATATACCCAAACAGCCAGGTTAGGGTCCGGAACTCGTCTGATGTGTCTTACAATTTCCACAAAGTGAGAGGGGTAGGCAGAACTTATCTGGTTAAAGATAAAGAATTTCACTTTTTAAAAAAACCCTCTATATAAGTTTCTAAGACAGAGTTAGGACACAGCCACATTTTACTTAAAATGTGGGCTCATAGCCAAGGATTGCACCCTCTGCATGTGGCAAGGTACTCACTAAAAACAGGCATTTTCCTGGGGCAATGAATCTGCCTCTTGGTTTGTAACACCCTAACTTCACAGACCATATCGATCTCAAAATGGAACGTTTTTAGTTGCTATGTATACAGAAAAATTTATATATGCTCTAAACTCAGTGCATTTTAACTACAAAGATATGCAAGTTGAATTACACTCCAAATAGAACTTGTGTAAACAAAATATTCACATCAATTGTTCCGATACTTAAACAAACCGCACCCTAACGTGTCTATCACTCATAAAACAGCATTTCACCGTGTTCCAGGTTAGAAAATCGGTTTGAATGGACACGAAATGCATGTTCCCTCCTTTAACATGGGAAGCAGCTCCCAGCGAGCATTCCCTGCGGAGCCGTTGTCTCAGGAGGGGCTCCTGGTGGTCAGAGGGAGCTCTCAGTGCGGACACTGCCGCACCTGGGGCCCGCACTGCGGGGCGCACTGCGGACTGTGATTTACCAGCTGCTCTAAGAAAACAGCCAGGGAAACTGAGAATGCATTAAGTAAGGAGATAAAAATAAGAGGTCCTTAGGATTGAATGTTTTCCATCTCCTCTCAACTGAAGAATTGCAGCTGAAAATAAGAGAGCAAACGAAAGCCGAGGGCTAGGGAACAGCAGTGTGTCTAGCGGACCCGAACCCAAGGAACTAACAGTCAGGCGGGGCAGCTCTCGGGGACCACTGCTTGGTCTTTAAGTCGAGGCCTGCACCACATAGCCACCAACCGCCCTTCACAAAGCTGGGGGGGGGGGTGCAGGAGGGGGGCAGTTTCTACCTTTCTGCCTTCCACAGTGTCTGCTGGAATTTTGCAACATGGAAACAGCAGAGCAAGCTTTGCTCTAGCTACCACATGTCATGTGACATGACCTCTCTGAATTCATTTCAAATTATGAATGCAGCCAGCTATGTGGTTTGCTTATTCAGGTTCAAGAGATTCACAGCTGAATCTCTATTAAATTTGGCAGGATTCTAAAAACTCATGAAAGGCAACTGGAAAAACTCCATGTCCAATCCATCTGCTTAAACTGTTTACTTATAGAACAGCATACAAATGTCTCATGTTTCTGATAATCCACAGAATGCTTCTGGGATGCTGTTACTATTCAAACTTAAAGGTAATGCTGATCATTACAGAGTAATGAGAAAAGCCAATGAAATGCATATCATGCTCACTTGGACCAAATTTAAAACCATGGCAAGAATGAAAAAAATGCTGTGCATGTACAAGAACGCTTAGAAACTCTTATTTGAAATAATTAAACATTTCTGCAAGAAAAGGACCTTTGGAGAAGGCACTATTTGATTTTTACTTACATTTTTAAATGTGTATTATTGTGAAATATAAACAGAAAAGTCAGAAAAAAATAGAAAAAATTTAAGTACTATTTAAAGAATAATAACTTGAACACTGCAATTGCCATCTGATGAAGAAAAAGACGGGAAGCACTCAGGAAGCCATCTCTGAATCATCATTCTCCTGGTTTTCACGAGAAGTACTTTTGTATCTTCTTTATAGTTTTATCGTTCTAAGACAATATGGCACTTTTGCCTGTTCCTAAAATTTACATAACTGGACCTGTAACAGTATATATGTATGTCTGTGTTTTTTTATTTGTTCTGCTCACTTAACACTGTCAGATACACCCATGCTATTACCCACAGCAGTAGTTAATTCGTTTTTGGTTGAATAATAGTCCATTATATGGACACACCATGATTCGTATATTTGGCTGCTGGTGGGTACCTGGGCTATTTTCCATGTTTGGTCATTACAGACAAGGCTGCTGTTACACATCTGTGTACAAGTCTCCTGGTGTGCACGTGCAGTGGCTCCCCTAGACTGCAGCGGTCGCCAACTGGTGGTCCGTGAGGTCCGAAAGGTTGGCGACCGCTGGTTTAAGGAAACCTTTGGAGCAGCGGTCGCCAACCGGTGGTCCGTGAGGTCCGAAAGGTTGGCGACCGCTGGTTTAAGGAAACCTTTGGAGCAGCGGTCGCCAACCGGTCGCCTGCAACTTCCGCTGTGATAGGAAACTGCTTTCTAACGTGGCAGCACCAGCTTCCACGGTCACAAACAGTGGGTGAGCATCCCCACTGCTGTGGATCTCAGCCAGCGCTTGGTGTCTCGGTCATTCGTTCCTGCCTCTCGGGCAGGTGAAGCACAGTATCACACTGAGATTTTAATTTGAATTTTTTCTGATTATTAAACAGATTCTCTTTGCGTTTATTTATTGGCTACTCGGATTTCTTCTTTGGGAATACTTATTCTCTTGACCATTTTCCTTCTGGATTGCTTTCCCCCCCATTAAATTGTAGGCGTTCTTTCTATGCTCTGGATACCACTGCTTCCTGGGTTATAAATGTAAAGATCTCCCATCCTGTTTTTTGCCTCTTTATTATTTTCCTGGTATCTTTTGATGAATACAAGTTTCAGTTTTTTATGCAAATTTCTCAACCCTTTCCTTTATGGCTAATGTCTTTTGTGTCCCTTTCTTGCCCAGACAAAACCTCAAAGTCAAGGTATTTTTCTATGTTATCTTTTTTTAAAAAATGAACTCAAAATGTATTAAAGATCCAACATAAGAACTAAAACTATAAAACTCCTAGAAGAAAACACAGGGGTAAAGGCTCATGACATTGTACGCGGCAGTGATTTCTTGGCTGTAACACCAAAAGCACAAGCATAAAGACCAAAAATAGACAAATGAGACTACATCAAACTTAAAAACTTTCGTGCATCAAAGGTCTATGTTATCTTCTAAAGTTTGTTTTCTCTTTTTACATTTAGGTCTACCAGGAATTAATTTTGTGTTTATGACATGAGGTAAGGTCAAGTTTCATTTTCTAAAAATGAGGATATTCAATCACAAACCACACTTTTCCCGCCTCCTTTCCCACAGACCCATAAGTGCCTCACACGTGGTGCACGAAGCATACACATGTGGGTAGGACCGCTTATGAATTCAATTCTGTTCCTTTCGTCTTTTTTTCCTCCTTTGTATCTAAATTACTGCAGCTTTATAATAAGTTTGGTGTCTGGTAGAGCAAATCCTCCCATAGTATTCTTTTTAAACAGGGTCTTAGCATTACTGGTTCACTGAAATTCCATATTTTAATTTTAGGACCTCCATTTCAAATTCCACAGAATAAAATTTTAATTTCGCCACGTAAAGGATTCCATAGGGCTCTCTCATCCTCTGCCACTGCTGCGTGAAGCTGACTCTTCCTCACCGTGTTTTCTCGCAAGACTTTCAGAATCAAGAGTTTCCTGGCCAAGAAACAGAAGTAGCATCGGCCCATGCCCAGTGGATTCGGATGAAAACTGGTAATAAAATCAGGAACAACTCCGAGCGGAGATGCCGGAGAAGCAGCAGGCTGGGCTGATGAGGAACTGCATTCGAGATGGCGCACATGTTTGTGTATATCCGGTTGCCTGCATCTTACCGTATCACTGGAAAGATCACTGCCATCTGGACAGCTGGGAGTGTTTCATTGGGAGTTTACTGGAAAATGGCATTTCTCTCTGTTAATATTTTTCTGTACTAGTATTTTGGTTCAGTCATAAATATGTGAGACTTTAAAAAAAAGGAATTTTAATTGGGGCTGCACTGAACCTGGAATCAGTTGGGGAAGTA
Source organism: Myotis daubentonii (assembly GCF_963259705.1). Taxonomy (NCBI): domain Eukaryota; kingdom Metazoa; phylum Chordata; class Mammalia; order Chiroptera; family Vespertilionidae; genus Myotis; species Myotis daubentonii. The sequence continues at coordinate 172,148 of NC_081860.1, read as the reverse complement.
AAGAAGTATTTACTGTAGTGAGTTTCCCGTCCATGAGCAGGCAGTTTCACTTCTAGACACTAAGTACTTTGACATTATGAATACAATTGATTTTATTTCCTATCCTTGTATCTAGTAACCTTGTTAAACTTACTTATTAGTTTTACACTAGCTATACATTTTTTTAGGTACAATTTTTCAGATTAAGGAAATTTCATTGGGTTCCTAGTTTCCTACTATGAACTGATTTGATACTGATCTTACTAAATGCTTTTGCTGCATTTTCTGAGATGACCATATGCTTTCTTTTCTTCTTTGAATATGATGCAAAAAGCTAGGATTGATTTTCCAATGTTAAACCAATCTTAAATATCTTGAACAAACCCAACGCTGTTGGGATACATTCCTTTTATACACTGCATGATTTGGTTTGCAAAAACTTTGTTTAGAAATTCTGAATCCAAGTTTATGAGTTAGTCTAGCTTTTAATTTTATTTTCTCCAGTTTCAGTATGATTAATTTTATTTTCTCCAGTTTCAGTCTGCAGTTTCACTATTTTCTCTGCTTGGGTTTCATTGGGCTTCTTGAAACTGTGGGAAAGTTCTAAATGAAAATCACTTCAAACACTTTTCTGCCCTATTATCTTCTTCTTACCCCTTCTGAACAATTTTACATAAACTAGGCCTTTTCACTATATATTAATGCCTCTTACAATCTTTTCTGAATTTTCCAACCTTCTTTTCTCCACATTTCAGTATGAATTCTTTCGTTTTTATTTTTAAATTTTCTTTTATTTTTTTATTTTACTTATGGTAACACTGGTTTACAATGTTATGTAACTTTCAGGTATACAACATTATAATCCAACAGTATATTACACTGCACTCACTCCCAAAAGCCTAGTTTCCATCTGTTATTACATAATTGACTTTCTTTACCCATTTTGGATTCCTTCTTATGGCCTACCTTACAGCTCACTATTTCTCTCTTCAGCTGTTTATTCTACTGCTGTCTCACATACTTTTTTCTTAAGTTTTGATTACAAAATGTTCAGTTTTCAGATTTCTGTTTCTTTCAAATGTGCTTTCACTTAAAAAAACCCCCACAATGAACACTTATATTCTTGAACTTAGTAGGCAGAGTTCTGGAGACCTGCTGGTCAATTTTTATTGATTTTTTATCCTCGATGTCTTGTCCCGTTATCTGCCTAAGTACCTTTCTCTGTCAAACACTGTATCTGAAAATGGTTTTGAGAATTAGGTTGATAGTCCCTTCCTCCAGAGTAGCGTTCCCATTGGCTTCTGCTGCGCACCTGGAATACCAGGAGCTCAGGTCACTGCACTCTTCTCAGTGACTGGCATTTCCCGGCACCTGGAATACCAGGAGCTCAGGTCACTGCACTCTTCTCAGTGACTGGCATTCCCCGGCACCTGGAATACCAGGAGCTCAGGTCACTGCACTCTTCTCAGTGACTGGCATTTCCCAGCACCTGGAATACCAGGAGCTCAGGTCACTGCACTCTTCTCAGTGACTGGCATTCCCAGCACCTGGGGGATGTGAAGCCAAGCTGCCGGCTGGGCCGTGACTGGCACGTTCCTGACACAGGAACTCAGATCTTAAAGTTTCTGCGATGATCCCAGGCCTCCAACAGTTTCCCCACCAGCGCCACAATAATGTTCTTATCTACCACTTTCGGATCGCCAATCGCACTCAACCCTGAAATGCCATCGCAGCTCTTGGCCCAGTAATTCTGCCAGCCTAGTTAGCAATTCAGTTCTATCTTTATTTTGTCTAGCTTGATTAATGCGCATCAGTGGGAGGGCTGTTCTGAATTACCTGCTCTGTTACTACTGGTAGGTCCGTAACGATAGGTATTTTAAGTTGATCTTTTATTTCCTTAAAAGATAAAAAAATAAATAATTTTAGGCTCTGTGACTAATATTTATAAGGCCCTGCAGTTCCAATTTCTGCCTGCTCTTACTCATAATGAATTCTGTGCTTATTTTTTTGTTTGTTTTGTGTTTTATTGATTTCAGAGAGGGAGAGAGAAACATCAGCAAGAGAGAATCACTGATCAGCTGCCTCCTGCATGCCCCCTACTGGGGATTGAGCACACAACCTGGGCAAGTGCCCTGACTTGGAATGGAACTGTGACCCCTTGGTTCATAGATTGATGTTCAACCACCAAGTCACACTGTGTAAAATGATTTGAGAAGAGCCCTAGCTGGTTTGGCTCTGTGGACAGAGTGTCAGCCTGTGGACCGAAGGGTCCCAGGTTTGATTCTGGTCAAGGGCATGTACCTCGGTGGCAGGCTCCTCCCTGGCCCAGGCCCTGGTCAGGTGCGTGCAGGAGGCAACCAACTGATGTGTTTCTCTCACATGGATGTTTCTGTCCTTCCCTCTCTTCCACTCTCCGTAAAATCAATGGAAAACTATCCTTGGGTGAGGATTAAAAAAAAAAAAAAGACTTGAGAAGTTATCTGAGGCCTAGGATAAGGTGTTTTTATCCAACGGGGACTTGAATATCCTTGTCAGGTGCCTAGGGACATCACTGCTCAATCAGGCAGTACTTTAAACTCAATGCAGCATCTGAAATAACACAGCGATATGAACCTGGGCAAATCTAACCTGGGGTGAGTTATGGGCCTCACTCTGCATGCCAAGCGTGTCCGTGGGTAAGTCGGGAGAAGGCTCTGGTGTCCTCTCTTTGTGAAAGGAAAACCTATGAGATTTCATCTCGTGGGCATTACTGCTGTCCCCTCATGAGGCCTACAAGTCATAACTCACATTTGCCAAACGCTCTTAGGGAATGCAGTTATAAGCACAACTTTCACAATTCTTGCTTTTTCTTTAACCTGGTAATTATTTAATTTCTTCTTAGCTCTTTGATGCTTTTAAGAAAATTAATTTTTTGCAGCATTTTGAGATGTTTTTGTTTGTAGAGTTGGTGCAAAGCCTACACCACCATATTTCTTACAGGTGGCTGAAGTTTGCTAAAAGGTGTAACAAACACAACAGTTTACAAACTTTTTCTTTCTGGACCCACAGAACTCAAAGGGCCGGAAGGAACGGAGGCTTCCTCAGGGTCCTGACCTCTTCTGCTACACGAGTGTTTCTGCGCATCAGCCGTTTAACCCACTTGCTCTAAGGCGGCTCTCAGAACTTCCTGAAAGTTACCCCAGGAAAACTGCCTCCAGCAACAAGAGGCGGCATGGGGTGCGGAGGTCTAAGTGAAGAGGTAAAGCCCTCCAGCTCCGCTCCCACGTTCCTCAGTGAGTGCTGCCCACACCCCACTGGTCACTGCCAGGTGCCTTCAAATCCGTCACTGGGTACTGGACTCTGGCTCTAATGATTCTGGAACTCCAGGCAGTTTTCCAAACAAAAAGAAATGGTTATTTACAACCCTAAACTGAAATCATAAATGTCATTTGCTGAATTTCACAGAAATGTCAGTGTAACTCTCCCAACAAAATCCCACATGAAGTGAGTCTGCCTGGGCGAGGTAAAAGGGTTTTAGTTATAAAATAAGAAAGGGCCTGACTGTGGGTTCGTTCAGACCACCTGGTGGTCCTGCAGCGTATACTCTGAGGACAGCTTTGCAGCAACGTTTCTGATACAGACCATTTAGACTGGGAGCCAGACGACATTTTTCTCCCTAAAATTATAAGGAATCAGTGGTATTCCAGTAAATTGCCCCTTTGTGAATGAAATAACTTTAGGTTTTCATCATGAATACCCTCCTTATAAAGATTATTTTACTTTTTCCTCAAAAATTCTGTGATTACTTTAATCTAAAACAATATTCATGAGATAAGGTGTACACAGTGGTATTTTCAAGCAATTGCCCTTAGTCCAAAGTGTAAGTGCCCTTCATAAAACCCTTTATAATGATTTTACGATAACTATGGGGATTTTTCCAAGGCACAGCAAACCTCCAACACCACGGCTGACATCGACCGGGTCCTGAACCCCGTCCCTCAGCGTGGAGCCTGTGGTCCTGCCCGTGCCACGGCCCACACGCTGTCTCGCTCCACACAGGACCACTGTCTGCGGCCAAACGCAGCTGAGCACACCTTGTAAGTAATTGGTCATAATTCCACCCCCGAGCAGACGTCTTGACCAGACCAGCCACCGTGTCACCTGGGAACTTGCTAGAAATACAAAACCTTGGAACCCACCCCATAACCACTGAACCAGAGAGCCAAGGGCAGCCCAGCAACTGTTTTAACTAGTCCTCTAGGCGATTCTGACACAGACTCAGTCTGGGCTCCTGCTCCAGAGACATTCTCATAGATCTGCTCTGATACAGGAATGTGCAAGCAGCACTGTCTGTCTGTCTCTCTCTCTCACACACACACATCCAATTCCTGAAAACAAATGTTTATGCCAGGAGAATGGATTAAAAAACTGTAGTATTGACACAATGAAGTATTCACTGTATAACAGAGAAAATAAGTGCAAAACATCCATAACTTATAAGCTTAAAAAAACTTAGAACCATAACTGTGAATGTTATAATTCACAAAGGTCTAGAGTATATTTTATAAAGGTCAAATACAAGCAAGATTAAGTAATACCTTATTTAACAATACATTTATGTGATAAAGCAATAAACCTATTTTTAAAAAACAAAGAAAAGCCGCCCCTTTAATTCTATGCAGTGTCTGCTCAGAGGGAGCCAAAGTGGTGGGTGAGGCAGGGTCACACCAGGAATAGTCCGCTTCTTACATTGGGGTGGTGAGTTCACAGCTGCTGGTTGCACTTAAGTTACTTTTATCACTACAGTCTTTTTAAAGTATAAAATGTTATATAATAAAGTTTAAACCCAGAAAATAAGAAAAAATATATGCCCATTACTTTAAATTAGGAAAATTAGAAACTACCTAAGATATAAATTGTCTAAACTGTGATACATTTTTTGGTTAAAAAAATGTTAAAGACATGAGAAATTATTCATGATAAAATTTGACATAAAAATTTTAAAAAAACACGTATAGTGAAAGGATTAGGAAAAAATATAATGAAATGTCAACAGTGGGCATTACAGGGAGTTTTATTTCTTTGTACATTTAAAATTTTCTATAGTGAATACTAAAGACTTGTAAAATTATGAAGGACTAGAGGCCCGTTGCACGAAGAGGTCCGTGTAATAGGCCTTCCCTTCCCCTGGCTGCCGGCTCCAGTTTTCCTCCGGCACCCGGGACCCAGGCCTTCGCTCCGGCCAGAGCCTTCAGTCTTCACTCCACTGCTTCGCGCCTACATATGCAAATTAACCACCATCTTTGTTGGGTTAATTTGCATACTCTCCTGATTGGCTGGTGGGCGTAGCAGAGGGACGGTCAATTTACATGTTTGTCTATTATTAGGTAAGATATTTTCAACCGTCATTGAAACATTTAATGATTGTAAGTCATTAAAGAAAACAGCCAAATCTTCTGCTGGTAGAGGAAAATTGGTGTTTTGTGAAAATTTATGATCTATGAGCTTTATGACTCAAAGCTGTATATTTTCTGCTATAAAATTGTATGTCTTTATTGATATGATTCCATTTAAAATAATTTCATTTTGTTTATGTGGAGAAAAATATGACCTAAGGAACATTTTTTGTTGTTGAGGACTTCAATTAAAACAACTGGAAAAAGGTCAACTTAATTAAGAACAAAAGGAAATCATCCGTCAACGGAAGGCTGACTGGCTTTTGGAAACACGACAGAAACGCACACGCCTTAGAGAGGAAGACCACAGAGACAGGGGCCGAGGCCAGAGGCTGGTTCCTACCTCTTTCTCCAGGATCCTAGCGATCTCTCCCAGGGTCCGATCCAACGCGGACACCTTATTGTTTGCCCACGACCCGCTGTCTTGGACTTGCAGCTGCTTTAGAAGGTCTTTGGCCAGTCGCTGAAGCCTTCAACACAAAATGAAAGGGAAGGAATGAGTGAAAGGGAACGGCGCCATTCATGAGTGAGACCACAGTATCTCATTTTTCAAAACTTTCTGAAACAAAAGTTACTCCCATTATTGTATTAGAAACTGCTCCCCAGAGCACCTGGGGGGAGAACAAGCAAGCACCCCCAAGGCTGGTGCGGCTTCCTGGTCACCAACAACCATCCAGTCCTCACCCACCAGCAGAAGCGGACGGCACCGTCTGTGCACGGGGCCGGGGAGGGCAGTTGTGGCCGTCACCACGGTGAACAGAACTGGAGATGCCGAGAGGTGAGAACCTGAGTGCAACAACCTGAGCAGGTTTTTTGTTGCTGTTGTTAATCCTCACCAAGGATATTTTTCCCATTGCTTTTTAGAGAAAGTGGGGGGCGGGGGGGAGAAAACAGCGATGTGAAAAAGACACACTGACTGGTTGCCTCCCGCACACGCCCCAACTGAGGACAGGGAGTGACCCCAATGAGACACTTTGGTGCACAGGCTGTCGCTCCAACCACTGACCGACACCGGCCAGTTCAGTGTTTCATATTTTGATTCACATCTTTAAGCTGGCTTGTACATTATGTTATCAGCATTGCCAACTCTTAACATCAAACTCCCCATGGTCCAATTTACAGACAATTTGGAATTGCCTGCCGACTGCTAATGTCATTTACTTAGACAATCAAGCTATTACCTGCATTTCACCAGGAAATACTACACATTACCTAGATCCTGGGGTTCTTCAGTAAGGGGGCTGCTATCCTATTTCTTGTGGCCCCTATTTCTTCTGTTTCTCTGTGAGCAATCTTTTCCTTTCCACTCACTTGCTTCAGCATCTCACCAGCTGACACTACCCTCGCCCGTCTCTCGTGTCCTCGCTCACAGACCCTGCTGCTGACCTTCACCTTTATCTGTGATGGATTCCAGAGGCCGTCACTATAACCACGTTCTTGTAAACAGGTCACCTTCCCCTCCCGTTTTGTTACTCCCAGTGCCACCCCGGCAGTGACCATCACTGTGCGGCTCTCACTGGGGGCGAGGCTGCATGTCAGCGCGGCGCCATTCATCTTTTTAGCTGACTGATAAGTATCTGCCAGGCTTTCCCACTCCATGCAACAGGCTGCTCTGACTATGATCGGGATCCGACCCATCTGTCAGGCTGCCCCTGCCCATTCTCCACAAAGACTTGCTTCACACACTCCCCAATCCCTTCAAAACCCCCCTTTCTTTCTTCCTCTTGCTTTCATAAGATCTTACATTTTACAGGCAATGGGAGCTATTGTGATGAACAAGAAAATCCTCACTTTCCTCCACGAATCCTCAGGCCTCTCTGCACGTCACCCACACGCTCCTGTTACAACTGAGGGGACTGCCCCTCCCGTGTGGGCTGATGCACCCCAGTCCACGCTCCGCGCTCTTCCAGGATCTGTACCCTCTTTCCTTCCCGCTTCAGTGTCTGCAAATGCTCCCACCTCATCCTCCTCTGGGAAAGTCCCCCTGATCCCTTATCAGCGTCAGCGTTCTCCTGGTTGCCCAGCCCTGGCCACTCGTCACACAGCTCTCCCTCCAAGAGCCTCACAGCAGAGCCTCCTGCGAGGAGGGGAGCTCCACATCGGGACGTCCCACACGGCGGCTGCTGAGCCAGGAAGTGGTCAGTGTGACCGAGGAAGGGAAGTGTAAGCCGCACTGGTTTTAATGTTGAAATACGAACAGCACACGTGGCTGGAGGCCGTCATGCTGGATGGTGCGGAAGGCAGGGGGGGCTCCAGGAGAGGGTCCTGCCTCCTGCTCGCGGCACAGCCACAGCCCAACACGCTGCCTCCTCACACGTGCCCCCGGCACACCGCCAGGGAACGGCCGAGAAAGGGTCTTCTTATGTTCTTCACCCCGCCCACAACCTCAGAGGTACACAGCACTTCCATGTACAAAACCTTATTTAATCCTCTGAGAACACTGTCCCTTAGTGTTATCCCTGTTTGAAAAATGAAGAAACTAAGGCTCAAGAAAATCAGGTGACTTCCCAAGATCTCATAACTGGCAGAGGTGTTACTGGGACAGAAATCTAGGCATGCGATCTTTAAATCCCAGGTTTTATCTCTAAACCATATCAGTTAATTCAAAAAAGGACATTTACTCTCAAACTAATAATAGGCTAGAATACAATTTCATCTATAGCTGCATTTATGTAAAAGTTTCTCAAAAAAGGCAACAGTAAATGCAGCTAAAAAAAGACACTGGTGAATTCCAGTTTAAACCTCAGCTACTCATGTGAGGTTACTGCGATACGTGAAACAATGAACACAACTCCAAAGCCAAAATACCCGTGCTTTAACCTGGCTCCAGCACAGACCGCACGTGTCAGCCCGGGAGGCCATGGAACTCTCCGAAGCTCACTTTCTTCATCTTGAAAGTGGAGGAAACGTACATATATTTCCTCTCCAAGCTTTGGAAGATCACAGGTAAATAATGCAACATACCGAACATCATTCACTACAGTGGACATTCAATAAATGTTCAACTATTATTACTACTCATTGACAGAAAGTTCTCAATCTAACAAAAGGAAAAAAAACAACCAGTAAGAGCAACATTTTTTTTCCCCCTCTAACAGTTAGAGTCTAACTGAATATGGGCTGGAGTCCCATCCGATTAAAGTTACTGACCTTATCATGTGGAAGAATATTGGCAGCGAACTTCACGGTGTGATAGATAAGTAGCCACTCCAGCTTTTGGCCTGCACACCATGTAACTAAATACCCAGCCCAGCAATGGATGCATGTGAATCCAGCAGTACTCTTACCAGGAATGCTCACATTCCACTGAAAACCAGAGTTACTTGGGGAGGCACAGGACCATTTTAATTCACAGAGTACAAGAGGCTTGTATTTCACCCCGAGGTAAATCAAATCCGGGATTCATGTGAGCCTACCCTTCAGGGGAGAACGCCAACTCCAGGGGACGCTTGAGTAACACGAGCTAGCCCTCTGCCCCACTGCTGCCGCCACAAAAGCACCAGTGAAACTGCCCATCTCGAGAACAAACGCCTCCGGTTTTGTTTGATTCACGCTATGATCACAGAACGTCACAGCACTGAGCTCTATTTTCCTTACAGGGCAAAAACAGGAGCTGTTAGAGGGCGCAGTTTTTAACACAGAAAACGTTATTCGGATTACTTCTGGCAGATAATTTTTCTAGCATGAAGGAGAGTGGAGGCTTTGTAACGCCTGGGCTAAAATATGAGAAGTGTCTGTCAGGTAAATGACTCTGTGGAGAATGTTGTACAGTCAGATATGTTCTTCTCAAAACTTGAACAAATTCCAACAATAATTCTACGTTCAAATCTGTCACTGGTGAATGTGAGATGTAAGAGTATCTCTGGAAGGAACCCTAAATTTTATCACAGTGAAATTTGGGGGAGTTTGTTGGGATCACTGGGAAGATCTGCACAAGTGTAAGAAGAGACTGGGTCCACTCTGGTGTGTGGACAGAAGACAAACACTTTATCTTTTCTTATTTTCACCTCCTCTATTTGAAAGGTACACGGTTTAAATTTAGGATTATTGGTTACCCTTCTATTTCTTTTCAAATATATTTTATTGATTTTTTACAGAGAGGAAGGGAGAGGGATAGAGAGTTAGAAACATCGATCAGCTGCCTCCTGCACGCCCCCTACTGGGGATGTGCCCGCAACCCAGGTACATGAATCGAACCCGGGACCCTTCAGTCCGCAGGCCGACGCTCTATCCACTGAGCCACACCGGTCAGGGCTACCCTTCTATTTTTAAACAATATGCTTAACCTTTATTTTTAAATATAAGAGCTCAAAAAATCCCTACGTAACCCATCGGTGACTAGATGTTTAAAATCATGAAGCGGAATGAGATGGATGAGGGAGTGATTCTCCATTAGTAACAGCGATGGTGGGGGTCAAGAGGAGGAACGAGAACCAGGCAAAAGGTCAGCAGAAAGCAGGCTGTCAAGTGAGAGGACAACCCAGAGCAGCCGGCGGCCTGTGTCGCACACCAGCCCCTGGACGCTGACCTGCTGGACTGAGTGCAGGCTCCCTGCACGGGGCTGTGGACTCGGCCAAATGACTTGCTCTGGCCGTGGGGCTGGAGGGGCGAGATATCCCCTGTGGATACGGAGGCGGCAGCCCTCCCCAGAGCAGGCCAAACCACCCCGGGCGCGTCCTGAAGGGATTCTGCACACGCCCGCGTGGCCTCCCACTCCCGGGGCCCAGCCAGATTTCCACACAGGCTGTCACGGGGGCAAGGAGCGGGAGCTGCAGCAGAGGCCTCCGCTGTCCTGAGGCCACGGCTCAGAGCGGCTTCTGCCGAGGTCTGTGGGTCAAGCTGGTGAGAGGCGAGAGCACGTTTAAGAGGAAGGGAAGCGAGTCCACCCGGGTGGAGAAGCGGACATGTTACAGACACACACCTCAGAGCCCCTCAGCTTCCGCTGGACGTCTCTGCCAACACCGCACCACGATCCTCAAGTTATTCACTGTCCTCAAATTCTTGGCTCTAGTTCTAGATTCTTTTTAAAAATCTCTCCCCATCAGTATGTATTATTATTTGTGTGCCCATGAAAAGCTGTTTTAACTACATATCTGTTAGCTTGGTCCTACTTTAGTCTCCTTCAAAAAATTTTTTTTGTAGAAATTCTCATTTATTTTCCCATATGTTCTTTTTCCAAAAAAATTATCTTTATTGTAAAAAACATTACGTATGTCCCCCTTTTACCCCCTCAACCCACCCTTGCCCCCTCAGGCCATCACATGGATTCTACCTCTATTTTAAAAAGGCTGTTATGTAATTGGAATCACAGTCCATATGTAGGAAAATTTAAAGAGAATTTGCCACACTGTGACTTCCATCCAAGAGTGTAATTCGTCTTTGCATTTACACAAGTCTTATTTTATACCCCTGATAGCATGTTAAAGTTTTATTTTTATATAGGCTTCATACATTTCTTGTTGAGTATATTCTTAAATAGTTTATTTTTATATTGCTATTGTAAATGATGTTTATGTTCTCCAACTGATTATCAGAAAGAGAGCCATTAATTTTCATCCCCTGGATATGTTGTTGCATAACTTCTGGCAAGTGACTGACCCTCTTAAGGCTCAGTTTCCCTGAAGAAAAGCACCGAGCTGTGAGGAATAAATGAGTCCTCACACGTAGAGCCTGGCGTAAGGTAAGCGCTCAGTAAACGTTACCTACTAGTAATAGTATCACATTCATTCGGTAATCAGCCATTTCACTGACTTGATTCTCTTGTTCTATTGGTTCTTCACTTGATCTCGGGGGCTTTTTAGCTCTACAGGATCCTCATAGTCTTGGTAATTTTGTTCTCCTCTGTGAAAGGTTGTATTTCCTTTTAGAATGGCAATGGCTAATAGTTCCGAAAAATAATAAAAAAATTATCTGATGGGTGTCTTATTTCTGAAAGGCGGTAATATTTCTATTCTGAATGTAAGCGTTGCTACATCAAAATGCTACAGCATATCTATCAACTATGTAATTAGTGATAGTACACAATTTGTGCATTTAAGTGTTTCCTGACCCTTTCACCATTAAAAACGTCATCTTTGTATGTAACCGTTTGCCACAATTGGCATGTTTCACTGAGCACCATGAAGCCTCCAGTGCGCTCCTAAGCCCCAGACTCGCACGCCTTTCCTAAGACACTGCAACCTGTGCCCCATCACCAAGGAGACACCCTTCCGCCCCGCACCTCTGTGGGCCGCCAATCAGAGAACAGCTGTTGCGTCGTTACACTCACGCCGAACGGGAGTCCAAATCCTCCTCTGTCCAAGCCACCGTCACCCGACTCCTGACGGAGACCCCCGGCAGGAACCGCAGTTGTGCCAGAACTACTCTGTCAGGACAAGGGGCGTTTAGGACGAGGTGGTTCTTGGCTGAGGGCCTGCCCTGCGCACTGAGGACTGTTTAGCAGCACCCGGGGCTCCACACACGTGGTGGCAGCGCACCATCGACCGAGCTGTCATGACCAAGAAGTTACCCCATATCCCAGACGGAGACCAAGGTCCCCTGGGAAACCGCCCCCAGCTGGACACCGCTGTGTTAGGAGAGTGAAGTCCTGGGCACCAGACACCAAGCCCATGCTCACAGGCGCACGATGGCTCAGATAAGCTTTGCTGTAGGCAGAGACTAAAGAAACGGAGAACTAAAATGTCGGATAAAATACTCACTTTGCTTTATAAGGTGAGTCAGAGCCAGAATTTTTTGTTTCCATTAAACTTTCATATTCCTTGGCCCTGAAAAGACAAAAGTGTAATCACTGTTATTTTGCTGCTAATTTTTTATAACAAACAAACAACCTTGGCTGTGTTTTTCCTCTTCCAAAACTAGGGACATTACTACATTAACTTTAACACTTTGATTTCTGAAACTGCTTCTTTAAAATACTATAAATGCTGTCATAAAAGACCTGAAAATACATTTTTCTTTATGGATAGAAAGCAGATTCATAAAAACACTACTGAATTTAAAGATGCTAAAATCATGATTAACTTTGAAACCATATTAAGTTTCTATGAAGTAGTTGAGCTGGCTGAGTATTTATGAACTCAAAGGCATATAATATGCAATATTAAATATAGATAAAGAAGGGTAATTTAACTTTAGAAATAATTTCAAAGCCGGTAGAAACTATTTGACCAGACACTCAAGGCTCTGCCGTGTTTTGCTTGTGCTTTTTATACGGACTAAATGCCAAGTGTCTGCAAACAGCCACCGTCTCACTCGGCTCCACTTGCCTGAACCAGGCAGCCGAGAGCCGCCCACAGCCACCGTCTCACACAGGTGTCGCTGCAGCAATCCACTAATGTTGCTTAATCTGTCGGTTTCTCTTTGGGGAGGAAAAAGCTACTTTAAATTTTAACTGCTCACCCAAAGGGTCCTCCCATCGAAGAATTAGTGCAACAACCTATGAAAGAATTAGCCACAATGTATACCAACCCAGCCAGCAATGGCAGGTGGAAAACTAAACTCTGCTTCATAAAAAATGTGAAAGACACAAATTATAACAAGCCTAACAGGGAAAAAGCAAACCAGCGCAGGTGATACCTGGGAACTAAATAACTAAATCAGAATAAATATTAAATTATGTATAATTTAAACCTACATATGCTCAATGCTATCGGCCAAAATATTAAGACATATCAAAACGGGAAAACAGCCACTTGGTAGCTGCAAGTAAGCATGACCTCGGGTGAAAGGTGGGAAAAGTAACTGTGAGGCAGGGGAATCTGTGCCAAGCTCTGTGCGGGACTGTGTAAGGACTGTTTCACACGGTCTGGAAACTCGACCCGGTATCATTTCCATCTAACAAAGAAGAAACTGCGGCTTTGGAAGATGTCTGTGATATCAAAGCATACGCTTATCTGGGGCTTGAAGTGCAGGCAGTGAGAAGGTACGAGCTAGCGTGGACACCTGTGGGAAGAGGACACCTGAGGTTTTGAGCGAAGAAAACGACATGATCTGACTCGCATTTGACCAGCCCGCTCTGGCTGGAGTGTTTACAACAGACCGAAGGGGCAAGGGCGGAAGCAGGGACAGCAGCAGAGCAACCTCCCCCCCCCCCCCCCCCCCCCCCGGCAAGAGGGAGCCTGGTGCAGGGCCAGCAGTGACGTTTGATATGAGACTCTGAGTCTATTTTAAAGCAAACCTAACATTATTTGCAGTTGGATTAGATGTGAGGTTAGTGGGAGAAAGAGAAGGGGCTGTGTTGGGGAGGGGAGAGCAGGGCCTTGCTTGGGGCATACCAACTTGGAATAACACTGGAGACATACACTTGGTAAGTGGAGGCTCTTTACAGCCACAGGACTGGGTTAGCTCGAATGTGCACACAGAGAGGGAAAAAGAAGTCCAAAGGGCCCATGGCCTCCCAGAGTCCGGAGGTCGGCAGGCTCTTTGCATAAACTAGGAATGAAGGACTATCACCCCCCGAGTTTACTGCGGAACCACTTCTAGAAACTTGGAGGGACCTCAAAAACACAATCAAAAACCTCTTCTGCCCTTTGCGTCCGTGACCGCTCTGAGGCTGACATGATTCTGTAAGAGGAAATGGAGCCTTTCGTTGATTACAACGTGAAGTCGGAAACTACAGAGCTGACCACCACTCACCATTATCTACCCACGTTTCCCTGTTCCAGGGGTCAAGCTTCTCCATCTTTCGAGATATTTGGGAACAAAGGTATGACAACACATTCAGGCTACCTTCTCTCAGATCACCTGCTCGGGAGGCACTGCACTGTGTCCTCGAACAAGACGCATCCGTCATCGGGGGTGGCGGAGCTGCGAGGTCACGCTGCGCCACCAGCTACCTGGGCCTCAGATGTCACTTCGAGGCTGATGATAAACTACAGGTCTGACAACTCACTTTCCATTTCCAGATATTTCTTGAACTTTTTCTTGTTGTGACAGGCAACCAAATTGATTAAGCCTAGTCATGGGATTTAACACTACAGCCAGCAGACTTCTATTTGTTGATTGCTATTGATTTTCTTTAATACTTCATTTAAAAATCAATAGCTGGGAAGAAAAATCGGCCTGGTTTACACATACTAGACATCCCACCGCATGCTGGGGGAGGCACAAGTTTGGCAGGGCCGCTGCATCAAATTATAAGAAGAGCTCTTAGCAGGTGAAGGCAAGGGCTTTAGATCGATAGGCAGTTTTCTTTCTCAATCAAAGAAAGTGGCTATAAATTAGGCTCATCAGTGTTATTTTCGAGGCTTTCTTGAAGTAAACAACTTTAAACTTTTTGTGGGGATTAGAGGGTCTTCCTTGAATTTACATGAAAAAGAATACATCACTGATAGTTTTTCTTTTTTGTTTTTTAAGGACAGTTATGGTACCTGGAGTTCATGCGGGCTTTAATCTTTTTGGCCTTTTTTTTATTTTTTTGCCGCTCTTCTCCATCTTTCAAAGGCTCTGGTGGAGCTGTACTTTCAACCACAATGTCAATAATGTACTTCTTTAAGGAAAGATGCTCCTGCAAAATAAATCAAAAAGTAAATATGACAAATAAAAAATAACACAGTATTGCTACGGGCTTACAGTAAGTATAAAAGATTACGCAGCCCAGCAGGCGTGGCTCAGTGGTTGAGTGTCAGCCTATGAACCAGGAGGTCACAGTTTGATTCCCAATCAGGGCACATGCCTGGGTTGCAGACTCAATCCCCAGTGGGATGTGTGCAGGAGGCAGCCGGTCAATGATTCCTTCTCATCACTGATGCTTCTCTCTCTCTCTCCCTCTCCACAAGCAATAAAAACATATTAAAAACTAAAAATAGCTATCATGAAATGGTATCTAGAACTGACTTCAAAATATTATTTGGGGAGTGGGTGAGATGTCTGTCGGCGAGGCAGAACTACCACAAGGCCACCACTGTTAGGGCTCAGCGATGAGTAAGTATAGGGAGGCTGGTCACACTATTCTGTCTACTAGGGGGTATGCTTTAAATTTTCCACAAAATACCAGTTTGGGAAACATTTATCTTGTATGAAAAAATAATTTGTACACCTGAATCCTAAAATTCTGTCTGGCTTACCCAAGTAAGTGAAATAACAGTATTCCTCTCTCAAGCATCCTCGAGCTGAACCCCAGATGCCATTAACACCTGTGCGCACCATTCAAGTGCTGAAGTGTGCGCTGCCAGCGTGAACCTGTCGTGAGAACAGGAGACAATCTCCTGCAGAGAAGTGGATGCAGACTGAGGAGGTGCCCTACACGAAGAAGCACGGTGTACATTATTGATCCAGTCGCCTTCCTTACCTGGTCTTGTTACGTCTGAGGCTCTGGGAGGGGGCACAGGTCAAGTGGCTACTCTCTTGGCCTAGAAACAGAGCTGACCCCAAACAGCCAGGCCCTGCCTTAGTAAGACGAAGGTCCGAACGCTTTTCACTTCACTCCACACCCAAATCTGTGCGGACAAGGACGCCAGCAGAATCCGTCCCGACACTGACCGTGCTGCACAAGGTCTGGCATCAGTACACCTGAGCAATGCTCGCAC
This sequence comes from Myotis daubentonii, assembly GCF_963259705.1. Classification (NCBI taxonomy): domain Eukaryota; kingdom Metazoa; phylum Chordata; class Mammalia; order Chiroptera; family Vespertilionidae; genus Myotis; species Myotis daubentonii. The sequence continues at coordinate 156,208 of NC_081860.1, read as the reverse complement.
ACCTGCGTACACAGGCCAGCAGCCTCCCTCTCCCTCAAACTACCCTTAGCAGGAGTATAGTCCATATAATCTGGTTGCCTAATTATTTTTCCTCCCTGATCACTGTGCTAGATTCCATTGTTCTAGATTGTTCTAGATAAGATTTGAGCCCTGCCCTAAACCATAATCTTTGGGCTCCAACCCTTTCTTAAAACCCCAAGGAACTGGCTAGGACGAGAAAAACACACAGCAACCCCTGCCCATCTTACATGAAATGGTGCTGCTTCAAGTTCTCTACAGCGCTGGCCTCCCCAGACCCTCTGTTCTCTGTGAACAGCTAACTAGGCCCAGAGCCCCAGTTTGCTCAATATATAGTAAAATGCTCAGGAAAAAATACAGATACTGTAAATAATGTCACTTTTGTAGTTACCATAAGGAAATAGAGCAATACTAAAATCTCTCTCTATAAATATCTTCATTGTAGTGAGATTTACAACAAAATATTAGTAGTAGGGATTTGATCACACAAATTATGGCCCATGATCAATATGAGACTGACAATCAGATTTCATGACTTTTAAGCAATAGTAACACTAAAAACATTCATCGTATAACAATAAACAAAAATTCAGGACTCATATCTATGTAATACAGTTTATATAGATATAAATAAGATTTACATGATCAAAATGTTAATAGTAGGCATTATTCTTTCTAAAACATTCTGTAATTACTATCCTATGTAATGAAAGCCCAATATGCAAGTGTCCCCTCGGGCGGTGGTTCGGCCAGTTCGACCACTCGCTATGACATGCACTGACCACCAGGGGACGGCGCGGAACATGGCGGGCGTCGGCGACACGGCGCTGGCAGCAGGTGGCAGTGAAGGTGCTGCCAGCCCCGATGGGCCCTGATGACAGCAGGACCATGGCGGAATGGTGGAGCAGGTGAGCGGGTGGTGCCAGGCCAAGGTGGGTGTGAGCGAGGTCCGATCGACCCGCCGATTGCCCCACAGACAGCGACCGGCGTTGGCGGTGGGGGGCAGGGCCACCACCCGGCTCCCAGGCGCTGAGGGAGCTGGGCAGGGGGCCTGGCCCCAGTCAGTCGTCCCACAGGCGGGATGGTGGAGCATGAGGGGGCGGCACCAGTCCACGGCGAGGTGCCAGGCGGGGCTGTGGGGCTGCTCGGCTGGGGGCATGAGCTGGGGTCCGATCCCCGCAGGCCACCCCGAGGGACCCACCCATGCACGAATTTGTGCACCAGGCCTCTAGTATATTAATATTTTTGTTGCAAAATTAATAAGAAAATGCAAGGAAAAGCAAGCTCTTTAAAGAAAAGAAGGTCAATTTGTATAAGGGCACAGCTCTAGGCTTACTTGTGCTGTGGAAGAATGGGTATAACTGTGTAAAAATACACTCATCTTTTTGTATTTACCCAAAATTCTAATTAATATGCCACAAGCACAAGGAAAAGCAAAATATACTCTTAGTCTTTTTCCAAATATAAATCAATCAGGACCAAAAATCATCCAAAGGCCCTGGTCTCCTTCCTTCCTAATACCATGTGAAAACACACACTCCTGTCTTCACAGAGTCTTGCTCTCCTACCAACAAGCTGGAAGGCTCTTATTAAAGGGGAAGTAAATGGTAATGGAAGTGACATGACTTGAGGTGGCAAACACCCAATACAATATACAGATGATATATCACAGAACTGGACACCTTAAACCTGTATCATTTTATTAAGCAACGTAGCCCCACTACTACACACACACACACACGCACGCACACATATATACACACATAAATATGTATATACTAGAGGCCCGATGCACGAAATTGGTGTGCGGGGGGGAGGGGGGGTCCCTCCGCCTGGCCTGCGCCTTCTCGCAATCTGGGACCCCTCGCTCCTAACCGTCTGTCTGCTCCCTCCTTACCGCTGGGCTTGCCACTCCTTAGCATTGCGCTCGCCAGCCGTGAGCCTGGCTTCTGGCTGAGTGGTGCTCCCCCTGTGGGAGCGCACTGACCATCAGGGGGAAGCTCCTGCATTGAGTGTCTGCCCCCTGGTGGTCAGTGTGCATCATAGCAACCAGTTGTTCTGGTTGTTCCGCCATAATGGTCGCTTAGGCTTTTATTATATAGACTAGAGGCCTGTTGCAGGAAGATTCCTGCAAGAATAGCGCTTCCTGAGTCCGGAGCGAAGCAGAGAAGGGAGCGAAGCCCACTGAGGTGGGCTCCCTCCCGTCCCCGCCGCCTCGCTCCCTCCGTTGCCGCCTCGCTCCCTCCCTCCCATGTCCTCTGCTTCGCCTCCCTCCCGTGTCCGCCACTTTGCTCCCTCCCGTGTCCAATGCCTCAGCTCCGCTCCCGTCTCTGCTCCCTCCGATTCGTTCCCTTCTCCGCCACTTGGCTTCCTTCTACACTGTCTTCGGTCTTCGCTGGGCGCCTGTGTATGCAAATTAACCACCATCTTTGTTGGGTTAATTTGCATACTCTTCTGATTGGTTGGTGGGTGTAGCAAAGGTACGGTCAATTAGCATCTTTGTCTTTTATTAGTGTAGATATATATCTTATTTGGCCATTCCATTTGACACTGTTCATTCTACATAAGCATTAAGGGCAGACAGTTTTGAGGAATGTTCCCTATTCACTTAAGTGCTGGATTAGTTGCAAAGTAATACAAGATGAAATAAAAATTATCTCCTCCCCCCCGCATAAAAAAAAAAAGAGCAGACAGTTTTCTTATAGGCATAGAAGCACAGATTGACACATCTATAATCATAAAAGCGTAATATGCTAATTAGACCGGACATCCTTCCGGACGAAGCCGGGGCTGCGAGGGAAGCCTGGGTCCTGGGTGCCAGAGGGAAGCCGGTGCCGGCACCCAGGGGAAGGAAGGCCTGCTCTTGCATGAATTTTGTGCATTGTGCCTCCAGTTATAAATCACACTGAACTGTAAGTCGAAGTGTCTACACCAGGAGAAATTCTGCAACTCATGACAGAGTGACTTCTCTGGGCCTCAGTTCCCTCACTAGTAAAATAAAGGCATTAGACAATACATTCTAAAGTGCCCCCTTCATAACATTCTAAGAATCAATGTGAAAACACCAAAAGGTAATTGAGGATGGCTAATTCCACACTCGCACACTAAAAAAATGTGAAGTCTGGTTTTTAAGTCACAATTGTGACTTCTCATTGAAGCATCATTGCCATAATCTGAAATACTAATAATTGTATGTAAGGAAACTAATACTATACAGACATGATCTCATCAGAGTTTATACCCCTCTTATTCCTTTAATTACCTTTTATGGCATACTAGACCAAAGCTCTGGCCTTTCTAACATCATTTACTATATTAAATACTGAGGTTTATGATCCTGATATTCTATCTAACTCCTCCTAAAGGTTCTCATAATTCCTGATTTTGTAAAAGAGACATGAAAAAATTAAGCTACAGACAGGTTCATGATCTTTGGGAAGGAATGTAAAAGTTCTAAAAATAGGATATATAGGGAAATATGAATGACACAATACAAGATTACTTCCATTTTAGAGCTCTCTCAAGTGTTACCTCAGAATAAACACATTTCATAAAATGTGGCACATCGATACGTCGAAGGAAATAATCTGCTTCCCATTATTTTGAAATACTATAATACGGACTGAGAATTGTTAAGGATGTTATTCTTCCTAGATCAAAAGGGTTTAAAGATCTCCTTTGAAAAAAGGACCAAAGCTTCATTACAATAATAACAAGTATATTTTTACTTGAAAATTAAAAGGTGGTGTGTTATGCTCAAGAGGCTTATTTCTCTGGAGGCAAGTTTACTTTCAGGAGCAGGGCGGATGCCGAGTTACTAATCAGACGAGAAAACAATGCAGGGTTTTAACACTCTTTTGGAAAACTCATTTTTCTCTCATCATCATTCTGTACTTTCTCAACTTACTATGTGCCAAGGGCTTGTGATAACTGCGTGAGTTAAAGAGGGACGGATCTCTGGATGTCACAGTTAACTCAGAATAAGGCCAAAAGCATGTGTGGTAAATGATTATTGTGGTTGCTATCAACCATTCATAAAATTATTCCAGCAGATTGTCCTCCAGACAGACAAGAGGAACTCTGGTGTGTGATTACCGGTTTGCTGGATGGCATTAGCCATATCAAATAAAGTACCTACATATATTATCCAAACACGACTCAAAAATAAAACCACCATATATAAAACTTAGTCCATTTATATTTAAAGAGAGTGTTCAGAGACTCGTGAAACTATAAATTTATCAGAGATAGCACAGATTGAAGAGGTAGCTCATGTGACAGTTTTATTATCTGTGTTTTTCAGGCACCTGGATGAATGCAGAATGAACAAGCAGGTGCTGAAGAAATGCTTAAAAAATAAAATAAAAAGTTTGAGAGTTCTATTATATTTAGATAAAATTTAAAATTTCATCAAACGGCAAATTTGAGACAATCTGAAACATAATGCTTTTTATCAAAACAGGCCCTTTGTGCGACAGCATCATTTTGAAAAATTAAACACATGTAACAACAACTTTTCAAACTTTACCGGCTATTTTAATTATGCAGAGGATTCAACTGTGCTAAGTTCTCTTTCTATAGGTGTAGGAGATACACTTATGTTTTTATATATTATAATCTACGGATTGTATTGCTGGGAATGACAGATGAGAAAGTGAAGCTAATGAAATACTGTGAAAGAGACGCCATGCAAAGAGAAGAGGCCATCTTCTGATAAAGACGATGGTCCACCATCTGCCCCCCTGTCACTCAGTGACAATTACAAATACTCCATCAGTTTTCTGATAGGTGAAATGATAAATGAGGTAAAGATGTCTGCAGATTCTGATGTCCCTTTCTGATCTAATCTGAGGTCTAACATATAACTCAAAGCAAAGCTCAGAATATAAGCTGATTAATTGATTACATATAGCAATGTACTTTTTTTATAGAAGAGAAAATAACTAAAATAAAAAAATATTTTTAGGGATAAAACTAGATGCAAAAATAAAACTATGAAAGGGACAGCAGAGAAAGGGAGAGAAGGAAGAGGACATATCAGGCATCACTAACCAAAATGAAGTTTGCAATGTTGGTACCATACAAAAGTAATATTCAAAGAGAGAGACATTAGAGAGAAAAGAGAGATGTTTCATATTCTTAGAAGATAAAATTCATTAGTAGGATAAAATATGTAAATATGATCATAATAAAACTATGGAATATATATAACCAAGAAATAAAAAAAGAAATACATACATGCAAATAATAACAATATGTTAGCAATCTTTCCATTTTTGAGAAAAGGATATTAATGAGCACAGAAAAGCATTAAAAGAGTAAAAACATTTGTGTAACAATGATCAAAACTGATCTAATATATGATACATACCCAGATAGAAAACATATTCTTAAAATTTTATAATGTACTAAGCTATAAAGGAAATCAATAAACTCCCCAAAGTACAACCTATCTAGCCATATTCTCTGACCATAATGCAATAAAAGTTGAAATTAAAAACAAAGAATAGTACTCATTTTGGCAGCACGTATTTTAAAATTGAGCAATGCACAGAAGACCAGCCTGGCCCCTATGCAAGACCTAAGTCAAATCCTAAGTCACTTTTAAACATGTTCACTCATACACATAAAACAAAACAAAAGGCATCGCCACCCTTATAATCTATAACCTTAGAAATATCTCTTTGTTTAAAAGGAACTAGAAAGTGAAACTCAGAATACCTTTAAAACCCATTATTTAAAGTAAGAATAGTCTGTAAAAAATGTTTAACAACTAAATGAAGAAAACTATACACTTTACTAAATGACACACACACACACACACACACACACACACACACACACACACACACACACACAAATCCAACCAAGACTTGAGTAGACCAACATGTTGCTGTATGGAAAGAATTAATACTTAAAAAATATATACTCTTATTCATTCAATCTAATTACATTTAATTTATAATTTCAATGCAATCCCAATAAAAATTCAAACAGAAGTTTCTTAGCTACATAAGTTAACTGCAAAGGTCATGTGCCAACTGAGAAGCAGAGGAATAGTCAAGGCAATTCTGAGAAAGAATGAAGAGGAACAAACTTACCCTATGACGATGGAAGCAGAAAACAAAAACTACCCACTCAATTCTTGAAGATAATAATTGTCAGGCTACACATCTATACCCAGTGAAAACATATTTCACAACAAAAGTATATAAAAACAAAGAAACTCCAGAATTTCCTGCAGGAGATTCTCCCTAGCCTGAGCGTTGGGTACATAAATCATTGTTTTACTATTTTTCTACTAACAATATACTAGCATATACACCTAGTGCTCTTAGGTATTTATAAAGTTTTACCAAAATACTTAAAAGTAGGAACAAAATACTTAATGTAGGTCTTTTGTAAAAGCAAGGTGGCACAATGGAAACTTAAAAAGCGGGGATACTTGTATCTATACTACTGTCAAACAAAACAGATTTTATGTAAGAAAATTTTTCAGTTAGAAAAAAATACCCCAACTTATTTGGGTGAATTTGTTATGAATTTTATGCTAAAAACAAAAAGCAGCAGCAGAAAAAAAGGAAAACTATTGATTTATAATATTACTCACGCTAAAAAGAGTCATTCCACATAGCAAAAGGCTGAATTCACTAGGAAGACACACAATTTTATCTTTATTTTTTGGTTAATACTCACAAAATGATATTCTTTTTCCCACTGATTTTTAGAGGGAGTGGAAGAGAGGGAGGCAGGAGGTGAGATGGTGAGAGAGAGAGAAAGAAAGAGAGAGAGAGAGAGAGAGAGAGAGACAGACAGACAGACAGACAGACATTGATGTGAGAGAGACACATCGATCAGTTGCCTTCTGCACATGACCTGATCGGGGCCAGGGATTGAACCCGCAACCCAGGTATGTGCCCTTGACGGGGAATCGAATCTGAGACCCTTTGGTGACCTGGTTAGCGCTCTAACTACTTAGCAACACTAGCAAGGGCAGAAGATACAAAATATTACTTCATATATTTTTTGTTAATTGTCACTGGGAATACTCTTCCCATTGGTTTTTAGAGAGTGGAAGGGAAGAGAGAGACAGAGTGAGAGACACATCAACGGGTTGCCCCCTGCATGTGCCCCACCTGGGGCTGGGGATCCAGCCTGCAGCCACGGTACCTGCCCGTGACCAGAATTGGACCAGTGACCCTTCAGTCCACTCACCCAAACTGGCCAGGGCAGCACAGTTTTAAACTGATATGCTCTTAATAATATAACCTCAAAATAAATAAGCAGGAATGGACAAAACAAGAAGAAACAAATAGGATATTTTAATACCCTCCATCAGTAACTGTAAGAATAAACAGACAAAAATCACTATGGATACAGAATATTATAATATCATAATGAATGTGCTTGATAGAGTAACTGGAAAATATGCATTCTCTTCAAGCAGATAGAACATTTAAAAAACTGATCATGTGCTATACTAAGACAGATTTCAAAGAATTTCAGACTTTATTCTCTTGCTCTTATTGCAATTAAGTTAGAAATCAATAGATAAAACTTCTATGTTTGGAAATTTCAAATCAACCTTCTAAACAACTAATGGGTCAAAGAAAAAAATATAAGGGAAATAAAATATACATAATGAATAATAATGAAAATACTTTGCGTGAAAGAAGACCTTAGAAATTAATATCTTTATGCACTTAACATTAGAAAAAAGGCTGAAAATTAAGGAGGCAAGCATTCGCCTAAAAGAATGGCAAAATAATCTCCAAGGAAGAAGTAAAAAGGAAATATTAAAACCAAGAAATAACATTCATGAAATAAAAAATTAAAAAGCAATAGATAGGATTGACAAAACCAAAACCCAAATCTTTTGAAATACTAACAAACATCTTGCAAGAATGATCACAAAAAAATAAAGGCACAAAAAATGTGTAAAATAAAAAACCACAGAGAAGTCTTTAAAAATCACAGAGAATACTATGGAAAATATTTTTGGTAAGACTTTTGAAAACTTATGAAGAAAACATAATTTCCTAGAAAATTTACCAAAAGAGATGTAATAAATCAGAAAACTGAAATACACTCAAAGAGATTAATTACTAATTTAAAATCTGACCAACCCAGAAGGATGGCTACTATCAAACAGACATAAAATAACGCAGTTGGCAAGGATGTGGAGAGATTTGGACCCTTGTGCACTGCGATGCAAAGTAAAATGGTGCAGCTGCTGTGGAAAACAATGTAATGTTCCTCATAAATTAAAAACAGAATGACCATACGATCCAGAAATCTACTTCTGAGTATATATCCCAATACTTGAAAACAAGCACTCAAACAGATATTTGAACATTCATGTCCACAGCAGTATTATTTGCAACAGCCAAAAAGTGGAAGCAAACCAAGTGTTCAACAAATGAATGGATAAAATATGGTATTGGAATACCAGGCAATGAAATATTATTCATCCCTTAAAAAAAATCTAGCACAGGCTCCAACATGGCTGAACACGACGACAAGGGAAATAAGCCATTCACAAAGCAAGAAACAATGTAGGATTCGACTGATGGGAGGTGTTCCGAGTAGTCAAATCCAGAGACAGAAAGTAGAGTAGTGCCTGCCAGGCTCGGGGGGGCGGGGGGGGGGGGTGGGGGGGAAATGGGAATTATTGTTTATCTTGTCCTTTTGTGAGGAAAGATCTCTGTGGATGGATATGGGTGATGGCAGCATAACAAGGTGAATTTACGTAATGCCACTGAACTGTACACTTTAAAATGGTTTAAATGAGAAATTTCAAGTTATATGTATTTTACTACAAATAAAAGTCAGAAAGACAATGTCCCCAAAAAGCACATACCAGGAAATTACAATTTTACAGACAGATTAAACAAACCCTTCAGAGAAATCATTTCTATTTTATGCTACCCAGGAATTTTTTAAAATATATATATTTTATTGATTTTTTACAGAGAGGAAGGGAGAAGGATAGAGAGTTAGAAACATCGATGAGAGAGAAACCTCGATGAGCTGCCTCTTGCACACCCCCCACTGGATATGCACATGCCCTTGACTGGAATCGAACCTGGGACCCCTGAGTCCGCAGGCTGATGCTCTATCCACTGAGCCAAATCGATCAGGGCTACCCAGGAATTTTTTTAAAAATAGGAAAAACTAGTCAGTTTATATTATTAAACTAATATAATATTAATAGAGAAAGAAAAATTAGGAAAATCCTAAATATTTGCATAACGAATACAACTGTGTTTTAAAATCATGACCAAAATAAGTTTATCAGAAAAGCCATGAATGTAATACATCACATTAAAAAATTAAAGGATAAATCAACCTTTTCATAAGATACAGAAAAAAATCAATAAAAATCAATACCTGTTTATTATTTTTAAGATCCTACAAAACTAGGGATCGAAGGGAACTTCCTTGATAAAAGCTATTTATAAACCCCTGTAAATTAATTAAAATTGCAAATGATCTATCTTACCTTTTTCTTTTCTTTTTTAAAATATATCTTTATTGATTTCAGAGAGGAAGGGAGAGGGAAAGAGAGAGAGAAACATCCATGATGAGAGAATCATGGATCGGCTGCCTCCTGCACGCCCGCTACTGGGGATCGAGCCCACAACCTAGGCATGTGCCCTTGACCAGAATTGAACCTGGGACCCTTCAGTCCACAGGCTGATGCTCTATCCACTGAGCCAAACTAGCTAGGGCTATCTTACCTTTCTTATTAGCATTTTGCCCAACTCAGCCCAGGTAGACAGACAGGTGATTAGAATTTGTTCTGATAAATACAAGAAAATGCTCTCTATAACAGTCAACTTTAGATATGCATAACAGATATATGCAGCAAGACAACAGGTATATAAACCAAGCTCATAGTCTGAGATTTAACAATTTTTTACATATTGATTTTTAGAGAGATGGAGCGATATCGATCCATTGTTCCACCCACTGATGCATTCATTGGTTGCTTCTTGTATGTGCCCTGACCAGAGATCGAACCCACAACCCTGGCGCATTGGGAAGACACTCCAACCAACTGAACTACCATTTATCTTGTCCCTTAGCATGTAAAGAATCAAGTCTGGAAGATTCTCTTTATAGCATTTACTCCAGAGTATAAAGACAGTCCCTTTTCCAACCTTATGGCGGTTACTAGGTCAGAATAAAGACGAAGAGGAGGTTTAAGTAAATTTTATCTCTTTTCAGCCGAAGAAATTTGGAGATGAAAAAAGGAAAATAAGAAAAACACTGTAGCCCTGGCCAGCGTGGTTCGGGTGGGCATCACCAAGAGACTGCTGGCTCCATTCCCAGCAGGGGCGTGCAGGAGGCAAGCGGATCAACCATTCTCGCTCATCACTGATGTTTCTACCTCCCTCTCCCTCTCCCTCTCCCTTCCTCTCTGAAATCAAGAAAAATATACTAAAAATAAATCAATAAAATATCTATTTTTTAAAAAGAAAGCATCTGTAGGAATTATCTGTGACATCCCAGACTGCCACCAACTCCGGGAGCCATCTATTACCTCTTCCACTTCAAAGCTAGACACACTTTGGCCAAAGAGATCAACTTACTATTTCACTGAATACAGGGATGCCTTTATGGTTTTAAAAATTTAAAATTACTTTTTTTCTTCAATCACCTAATTAGCATAATTTTTCAAAGTTGTATACTAATTTGAGATTTGTAAAACCACACTTGTAAACATCCAAGAAGTTATAGTTAATTTAAGATTCTTCAGGAAACTCCTTTTCATACTTTCCATGAATTAAATAAAATAATTATTTTCTCTATATTTATGTACACAGGCAAACAAACAGAACTTGTATAATTTATATGCTTTTAAAGCCAAAGAGTCACAACAAACAGAAATACATAAACTCAAATTTAAAAAACACGCAAAAACTTTTTTACTTTATTCTCTATATAGAATTAAATGTACTTCACACAACTTCCATGAAAAGCATTATCAGCTTCTTTAGATGAACTAAATCCAAACTACAAAGAAATCTGAGTTTTAATTAAAATAAATTTCATCATTTCTCTAGCATTGCACACAAAAAAATTAAATATAGGAATGTATTTAAACTAGCACCCATTTGTTTTGACCTTTAAGAATCACATACTTTTATCATTTGGATTCTAAGATGATGAAAGAGAAAAACATCAGACCTTTTTTTGTGAAGGCTCAAGAAACAAAACATTTCCTGATCAAATTAAAATAAAAAATAAAAACACTAAACCTTTCTTGCTGGGCAGCTGCCTATTATGTTTAACAGGCTTAAAACAAAATGTGTCAAAGATCAAGAGTAAGTTATCTGATATGTCAAATGCATAAGGTCAAAGGTACAATTTTATTAGGTCAGAGGTGGTATAAATAAAGTCTTGTATGTCAAAGAAGGGTCACAGACCAGATGTACAAAATATAAAGACATCACAGATGACAAGTAATAACTTTAAGTAGGACAAGTATGTTTACTATAGATACCTCCACTGATTAAAAAGGAAACTTCCCTGTGAGAAAGATAAAACTGCCTTTCTAGATCAGATAAGTCATGTGCTATATTGCACACTTGTATTCATGAAGAAGGGGCTATAACTAAAAATAACTACAGTCAAAGAATCGCTTAATGAAGGTGATAGGTTCTGAGAAATGCATCGTGAGCCGACTTCACTGCTGTGCGAAACCCAGAGTGACTCGCTCACACCTGGTGATGCAGCTGCCACACCGCTGGCCGCGGGGACAGCCTCCCGCTCCCAGGCTGGTCTGTGCACACGCGGCTGCACTGAATACTCTGGCAACTGTAGCACAATGGCAAGTTTGTGTATCTAAACATAGAAAAGGTGCAGTAAAAATATGGCAGGAAAGATAAAAATGGTGAAGCTTATACAGGACCTGCTTATACTAGACTAATCTTTCAACTCCAAAAGCCGCACAAAATATACAGACATCTCTTTGAGGGCAGTAAAAACCAGCCCACACAGCAAGCTTGGGAGATCATGATCCCTGAACAAGGGAGGCAGCACATGAGGGAGCTCCACATGCAATCTCGACTTTTCCGTGAGGGCTCGTGCCAACTTCTGGCACAGGGTAAGAGCGCAGCCCACAAGCAGCAGTCTTACCGAGCTGAGGAGACAATCGGGTTTGGAGAAGTCCAAGTGGTTGACGCTTGAGAGGCAAAGTCAGACAGACGTGAGCCCAAACAACTGCAATTTTCCCTCCAAATTGGTCATATCCAGACACTCAAGAGAAAACAGTAGCTGCATTCCTTCTACCTATTCATTAAGAACCAATTACAGAATTACCCCTGCTTCCTGGCCTCATCCAATTCAGGGCAAGCCCTATGTCCTAGAACCAGCCCCTCCTGCCCCAAATCACCCGGCACAGGCCCAAATCCTGTAAGTCCGTTCTAACACCTTATTGAGAAGCCCCATAACACCCCATGGCATTTCCCCCTTTTTTAACAAATCAATAAACCCAATTTTATTCAACCACACCTTTGTTTCTCATGGTCCTTGCCTGGAGGGCATTGACAGAAAGCTAAGAAAAAGAGTGAACTGTATATAACTTCACATCAACATTAGGGATCATCTCAAAGACTTCAGGTTGAGTGCAAGAAGCCAGACACAAAAAGTACATACTACACGATACTATCTATCAAATCAAGGACCAGTCAGACTAACTGACGATGCGAGTACTGACAGACTAGTTAGTTACCTTTTGGGGGTGTGACTAGGACAGGACATGAGGAAACTTTCTGGGGTGCACGAAATTACCTAAAACTTGATATGAGTGGATCAAATATAAACATTCATTAACCTATACATTTGAGTTCTGTGTACTCTAATACATGCTTACGCTTCAAGAAAAGGGTTAAACATACATGTGCACCTACATCAATTATGGCCCTCAAAGAACCACAATAAGGTTAAGAGATGCAAGACAGCTCTAACTGGTGTGGCTCAGTGGATAGAGCATCGGCCTGCGGACTCAAGGGTTCCGGGTTCAATTCCAGTCAAGGGCATGTACCTTAGTTGCAGGCACATCCCCAGTGGGGAGTGTGCAGGAGGTAGCTGATCAATGTTTCTAACTCTCTATCCCTCTCCCTTACTCTCTGTAAAAATCAATAAAATATATTAAAAAAAAGAGAGAGAGAGAGAGATGCAAGACAAACATGAACTTTTCATCTTTGGGAATTTGTTATAACAACAACAACAACAACAAAAAAACCCTAGAAATTCAAAGATTAGCAATGCCACCCATGTCTCAGTAACAGCAGGGAGAAATTATTTATTAAAATGCTTACATAAATCTAAATTCCAGGTCAATAATAATTATAGGTATATAAATAATACATTTCCAAACATTTATAAATCATATACTATCATTTAATTAGGATATTATTATATACTAGAAGCCCGTTGCACGAAGATTCGCGCAATAGGCCTTCCTTCCCCTGGCTGCCGGCACCGGTTTTCCTCCGGCACCTGGGACCCAGGCCTTTGGTCTGGCCACAGTGGAGAAGCCAAGCCTCGAGGCTAGGCTTCTCCCCTCTGGCCGCAGTGAGGCTAGGCTTCCCTGATGTGGCCGCAGCGAAGAAGCCAAGCCTCTTCAGTCTTCACTCCAGCTGGAGCCTTCAGTCTTTGCTCCACGCCTGCATATGCAAATTAACCGCCATCTTTGTTAGGTTAATTTGCATACTCATCCTGATTGGCTGGTGGGCGTAGCAGAGTGACACCAATTTGCATGTTTCTCTTTTATTAGTGTAGATACTATCATATAAATCTCACAGTTTTATTTATTTATTTTAATTAAATCTTTATTGTTCAGATTATTACATTAGCTACTTTTTCCCCCCCATAACTCCCCTCCTCCTAGTTCCCGCCCCACCCTCTGCCCTCACTCCCCACCCACTGTCCTCATCCATAGGTGCACGATTTTTGTCCAGTCTCTTCCCGCATCTCCCACACCCCTTTTTTTTTGAGAGAGGAAGGGAGAGGGAGAGAGAGATAGAAACATCAATGATGAGAGAAAATCACTGACTGGCTGCCTCCTGCACGCTTTCCACTGGGGATCAAGCATGCAACCCAGGCATGCGCCCTTGACCAGAATCAAACCCAAGATCCTTCAGTCCTCAGGCTGACGCTCTATCCACTAAGCCAAAATGGCTAGGGCTGAAATTTTTTTAAAAAATATATTTTATTGATTTTTTACAGAGAAGAAGGGAGAGGGATAGAGAGTTAGAAACATTCATGAGAGATAGACATCCATCAGCTGTCTCCTGCACACCCCCTACTGGGGATGTGCCCACAACCAAGGTACATGCCCTTGACCAGAATCGAAGCTGGGACCCTTGAGTCCACAGGCCGACGCTCTAGCCACTTAGCCAAACTGGTCAGGGCATAGGGCTGAAATTTTTATTGTCAACTGTTTTCCAAGAAATGTAGAGCATCACTAATAATTCTTTTCTTATATTATCTATAATAATAAAAGCGTAATATGCAAATCAACCAAATGGCCAAACAGCTGAATGATAGTCCGGACAACCTTCCGGACAAAGCCAAGGCTGTGAGGGCCGAGCCCCTTGCACGAATTTTGTGCATCGGGCCTCTAGTTAAAATATAAAAATACCACAATTTTATACTAGAATTATATTAAAAACAGTATTAAATCCTTATCTTTATGTTTTGTGTTAATATGTACACTAAAATAACACATTTGTATACTATGACAGTAGTTATTAAGTGTTAATATAGTTTTAAATAATCACAGAACTACACAGAACATGGCCTTCTTAGTATAAAGGTGTATAAATGAAAAGTGGAGCTCACCACTTCCTCATCCGAGAGCTCTCTCCCTTGGATGCTGCTGCTCTCTCGCACGGCTTGCTGGTGCTTCCTTCCCTTAATGTGGCTGAACAGATACACCTCTGAAGAGATCTACAAGCACAAAAGCAAGGCAATGTCATTAACCGAGACTTGCGTCTATTTTTAATGTCACACAGTCAACTCAGTAGACTATACGTGAGTTGAGATCACTCTAGCATTTACATACTAGGCTTACAAATGTTTTCTTTTTCTTCGGCACTCTGCACTCCTGCTCCCAAGTGCTCACCCTATGTTGTACTACTCACTTTGCGTAAAAACAAGGAAAGAAATTCATGGTATTCAGCAGATGCCTTTGTGTGAGTTTTAAAAAACAGGGAGAGTAGGGGGAGAAACCAAGATGTCGGCATAGGTAAACACCGGAAATTGCTGCCTCCCACAACCACTTCAAAAATACAACTAAAAGACAAAACGGACATCATCCAGAACGACAGGAAGGCTGGCTGAGTGGAAAGTCTACAACTAGAAAAAAAGAGAAAAGCACACTGAGACTCAGAGGAGGTGCGGAAGTAAAGTGCAGAGGTACGGAGGCACACACAGAAAGGGCTTGCAACTGAGGACACGGTTGTCTTTTTCAATCAGGAGGGAGTCTCAAGCTCCCGACTGCTCTGAACTCCAGTTCCAGGCAAGTCTCTGGGGACTCATACGGGGAGAAACTGGACTGTGTGGCATCAGGTGGGACTCGAGGAACACTGAGACCCAGGGCTTCTTAGGGCAAGGCTGAGGATCAGCCATAGCTGTTTGCTCCGCCCTGTTGATCCCCCCCCCCCCCCCACCCAAGCTGTGTGCAGAGGCTTTTGCATATGAATGGCATGGCCCTTTGCAATCTAAAATTACCTAACAAACTGCAGCTGGGTCAGAGAGGCCCAGAACATCCAAAAGAAGGCCCAAGGCCCCTCAGCAGCTTGCATTGCTTCACAGCTGGGCCTCATCTGGGCACCTCCAAACCCCAAACAAAGAAGAGGAATCTGCAGATCTCTCCATAGCTCCTTCTGGGTAGACTCAGGCAGAGGCTAGATTAGCACCTCCTTAGAGATCCAAGAGCCAGTGTGCCCAGTGGTCAGAGTAGGACCATCCAGATTGCAGCTCCTCAGATCCATAAGGGAAACACTCAGGGGGCAGACTCAGTGAGCACCAAAGCCCCACTGAAGCAAGTCTTGCCCTGGAGGGGTGTCTCCAGCACAGAAGTTCTCCCACTGCAGACACAGCCAATTCTCACAGCCAATTGGCCGGGAGGTCAATTCCTCCCAGTGATACCTACAATAATCAAGGCATAACTACAACAAGACTGTGCACAAAGCCCACAAGGGGGTGCACCAAGAATGTCCACCTCAGGTAATTGGGGAGGCTGAGCCACTGGGCCCTATAGGACACCTAGCATAGAAAGCCAGTCTATCAACACAGGGAAGCAGCCAAAATGAGGAGACAAAAAAAAAAAGGTCACAAATGACAGAAAAGGAGGAAAGCAAACTACTGGATATAGAGTTCAAAACCACAGTTATAAGGTTACTCAAGAATCCTCTAGAAACCGCCGATAAATTTAGTGAGACCCTCCATAAATCTAGTGAGACCCTTGAGGATATGAAAAAGGACCAACTAGAAATTAAGCATACACTGACTGAAATAAAGAATATTATACAGTCTCCCAACAGCAGACTAGAGGATCCCAAGAATCAAGTCAAAGATTTGAAATATGAAGAAGCAAAAAACACCCAACCAGAAAAGCAAAATGAAAAACGAATCCAAAAATACGAAGATAGTGTAAGGAGCCTGTGGGACAGCTTCCAGCGTACCAACATCCGAATTATGGGGATACCAGAAGAAGAGAGAGAGCAAGATATTGAAAACCTATTTGAAGAAATAATGACAGAAAACTTCCCCTACCTGGTGAAAGAAAGAGACTTACAAGTCCAGGAAGCACAGAGAACCCCAAACAAAAGGAATCCAAAGAGGACCACACCAAGACACATCATCATTAAAATGCCAAGAGCAAAAGATAAAGAGAGAATCTTAAAAACAGCAAGAGAAAGACAGTTACCTACAAGGGAATACCCATACGACTGTCAGCTGATTTCTCAACAGAAACTTTACAGGCCAGAAGGAAGTGGCAAGAAATATTCAAAGTGATGAATAGCAAGAACCTACAACCAAGATTACTTTATCCAGCAAAGCTATCATTCAGAATTGAAGGTCAGATAAAGAGCTTCACAGATAAGAAAAAGCTAAAGGAGTTCATCACCACCAAACCAGGATTATATGAAATGCTGAAAGGTATCCTTTAAGAAGAGGAGGAAGAAGAAAAAGGCAAAGATACAAATTATGAACAACAAATACACATCTATCAACAAGTGAATCTAAAAATCAAGTGAATAAATAATCTGATGAACAGAATAAACTGGTGAATATAATAGAATCAGGGGCATAGAAAGGGAGTGGACTGACTATTCTCGGGCTGGGGGGGGGGAGGGGTGTGGGGGATGGGGGGAGAGACTGAACAAAAATCGTACACCTATGGATGAGGACAGTGGGGGCGGGGGTAAAGGCAGAGGGTGGGG
Organism: Myotis daubentonii; assembly: GCF_963259705.1. NCBI lineage: Eukaryota > Metazoa > Chordata > Mammalia > Chiroptera > Vespertilionidae > Myotis > Myotis daubentonii. The sequence goes on along the minus strand of NC_081860.1, from coordinate 138,728 downwards.
TGGGAACCGGGTGGAGGGGAGCTATGGGGGGAAAAAAGAGGAACAACTGTAATAATCTGAATAATAAATATTTAATTTAAAAAAAAAGCGAAGAAAAAAAAAATGGGGAGAGTACATTTTCATACTTGAAACTCTAGTAATAAGTTCTGTCTTCACAATATTGATAATGACAACCCACCAGGACATTGCACAGAGAACACTGCTTCTTTCTCTCATAAGGGGTCAGTTTGGGAGCATAATCAGTGTTTGCGTGTCGTCCACTGCTCAGCTCAGCAGCTTTTTCTTTTCTTTGTTCAATCTGTTCCATGTGCCTTCTAATGCTTTCATCATGCTGCAGATGAAGTCAGAGTGTGAGAATATAAAAAAATTACTCAAATTATACTGAGAACTTGAAAAAATATTTCTATTAGGCCTTCTAAAATAACAGCAGAATGTCATAATTCAATGTTAACGTGAACACTGAGAACAAGAATTTACATAAAGACCTTTAATATCTCCTGCATGTACAGTTACACCTCCTAAATGTGCTCCATGGAGCTACATGGGATCTTGTAAGTGCTCTGTGGAAGAGGTTCCATGGTCAAATAAACTGGGAAAATAGGAAGTGAAAGCTAAAAAGGTTTTTAAAATTGACTTTATGTAGCCTGTAGTATGTCACTGTCTGTGAGCTATGACTCAATAAACAACATTTGACACACTCATTACACACAGCACACCTCTGAGAAGCACTTCCTGGAACACCCTGGGGGAATGGTGACCCACAGGTAAAGACCAAGCTGATCTTCAGCACATCAGGCCTCTGTCCACACCGACTACGCTGCTAACTGTCCTACACCTCCAGTGACTTCCCAGAGAACAAAACAAACAAGCTAAATTACACTACTTCCAACTTCTGACTCCCCCTCACACTATTTCGTAAGGCTGAGATCAACCCATTCTCCTACACATGTAATTCATTTTTCTTTTAAGATTCAGCTCAGGAATGGCTCTCTAGGACTCCTTCCCCTCACCCTTCGTGCTGGACTGAGGACCCCTCTGCACCTCAGCAGCACTCTGTGTAACCTTCGTCCACGTGGAAGGTGTGTGCTCGGCATCTGAAGCTCACGTTAAGAGTATGAGTTTCGCCGAAGCCGGTTTGGCTCAGTGGATGGAGCATCGGCCTGCGGACTGAAGGGTCCCGGGTTCAATTCCGGTCAAGGGCATGTACCTGGGTTGCGGGCACATCTCCAGTGGGGGGTGTGCAGGAGGCAGCTGGTCGATGTTTCTCTCTCATCGATGTTTCTGACTCTCTGTCTCTCTCCCTTCCTCTCTGTAAAAAATCAATAAAATATATTTAAAAAAAAAAAAAAAAGAGTATGAGTTTCTTGAAATTCATGGTCACGTCTTACTCACCTCTATTCCCATGCCTACCACAGGCTCCGTAAGTATTTACTGCATTGAATGTAAATGAATGATAAAGTTCTAGGACTACACAAATAGCAAAGTGTGGTGTCCTACATGCAGAATTTACCATCTCTGTGAGGAGCCAACATGTGAAGAGTTGTGGCAGAATGTAAAGTATTCGTACTGCCAGAAGCTGCACTACCGATAGTGAAGATTTTCTAGAAAATGTAAGTTTATTGTGTCTCCAAACTATAAACATGCAAGTCCAAAGCACTAAAACCAAGTGAAACTATCCTGTCCTCTATAATAAAAGGCTAAGATGCAAACTGTCCCCTCGGACCAGAGGGCGGGTCTGACCTGCCAACCACCTGCAGCTCCTCCCCAGGCAGCCCCGCCCCAGATAAGACCACCCCCACCCGACAGGCTCTGATCAGGGTGGGCCAGCCGGACCCCAACCGTGCACGAATTCGTGCACCAGGCCTCTAGTTTATAATAATCACTGCTCAGTAAAAACAAGAAATGTTAAAATGTGGTTATTTTTTTCCTCAATTGCTTACTAAAATTTAGTTTTCAGATAGTTGAACTGGCCAATATGATGATAGCGAAATCATATTTCTCATTATCAAAAGATCAGGAATACAAATTAATTTTCTATACAATTTTCTATACAATGAATCCAACAAATAACAATGTAACCTCATGCTCCGTGGCAGCTCCAAGCTCTCACATAAGACGCATGCCCACCTTGAGCTGTATCTTCTTCTGCAGCTCCTCCATGGCCTCCTGCTGAGCCGCGGTGAGAGCCGCCAGTCGCTCTTCCCTGTCTCTGTGCGCACCCAGGGGAGGAACAAACCGCAGGTTAAACAATACAATGAGGGCTCATAGGCTTCTCTATTCTACACCAGTGGTCGCCATCCTTTCAGACCTCATGGACCACCTGTTGGCGACCACTGTTCTAAAGGGTTATTGTTTTTTAAAATTATTTTTCTAAGTGCCTGTTAAGTCCCAGACATACTGTTCATTAAGTGCTTGAAAAGCAGCAGAAATTATTAGTTATGAAATAGGTTTCTGGACCCAGGCAGAGGTTTAAATATTAGCTCCAAGCCTGTCACTTAAATATGCCAGTAAAACCACAACAAACGAATAGAAAAGGCAAGAACTCACACAGAGAATAGGAGGAAACGACCCCAAACAAATTATGAGACATACAAAAAAGTATGACCATGCTTGGGAAAAAAGCAGTGAATCGAAACTCTCTGAATGAAGTCATATGTTGGAGTTAGCAGACAGAGACTGCAAAACAGCTATTATAAACATGTTCAGATAATTAAAAGTATGCCAAAATAAAGAAAAATATTATGACAATGATTTAGCAAACAGGGACTCTCAAGAGAGAAAAGAAAGAGTTTACAACAGCATTCCAATAAAAGGAACGAGGACCCCGAACAAATGGCTGATGCTGGGGGTGGCGCCTGGAGAACACGATGCGCCTGGAGCGCCGTGCAGTGTCGGAGAGGAAGGCCGCGCCCAGAAACCACTGAGTACGTCGCGGGACACGGGGCCAAAGGAAAGAGCGCCCAGGGTCAACGTGGAACAAGTGAGCAAGAAAATGAGTAACGGAATACTAGCATATAACTGGAAGTACAAGAAAGACATAAAAAGTCCACACTGACATATGAATGAATGAATGAATGAATGAATGAATGGGAGAGGACAGACTGCAAATAAGTTCTGCAGTGATTCTTCTCTCGACAGGTGTGGGCTCTGCTCAGTGGCTCGCTTCCAAGGAGGACAGCAGAGGGAAATTTTTAAAGTCACTACACAAGGAAGAAACCTGACCCCATCCTCACCAGGTGACCAAGGTTCACAAACTCCGAGGTAAGTCCAGTGGACAGCATGAACCTCTGACATGTTAAGAATAGAAATTTAACCCTGACAGGTTTTGCTCAGTGGATAGAGCATCGGCCTGTGGACTGAAAGGTCCCAGGTTCGATTCTGGTCAAGGGCATGTACCTTGGTTGCGGGCACATCCCCAGTAGGAGGTGTGCAGGAGGCAGCTGATCGATGTTTCTCTCCCATCGATGTTTCTGACTCTCTCCCTTCCTCTCTGTAAAAAATCAATAAAATAGATTTTTTAAAAAAAGAATAGAAATATACATTTAGCCCTGTGGTCCTACTGTCAGAAACCATAACCCTAATCTAACCATCAGAAACACATCAATTAAATCCTAACTGAGCAACAGTATAAAATACCTGGCCACTCTCAAAACTGTCAGGGTCATCAAAACCATGGAAATCTGAGAAACTACTAAATCTCAGAGGAGCAAATAAATACCTGGAGAAATAATGGCCAAACACTTCCCAAATCTGATGAAAAACAATCATGAAGAGAACCAACCCAGACAAATCATAGTCACACAGAAACGTGAAAGGGCCAAGACCATCCTAACAGCATTAGATACCAAAATTATTACAAAGCTTCGATCATTAAATCAGAGGATAAAGAAAGTAACCACCAGATCAAAAGACAGAGCCACAAACAGAGCCACACATCCGAGGAAACCTGACTTATGTCCGAAAGCTCTCTAGAGCAGTAGGAAAATTTTGATTTTTCAATAACATGTACTAGAACAATAGGGTATTCACAATACAATCACAAAGAGTTGATTTTATTGTATGGTTTGAGATAGAAATACAATTTCTTTTTTAGTAGCTGCTAAGTACGCAAAAAGTTACTCAGCCTTATTATTAGTCTTGGACAGTACATTTTCACATACACCAAATTTGACACAATTAAAAGGTCAGAAAAAAATTCACATGTCAGCAAGGTATAGACCCACCAAAAGGGACTCAGGCTTGGCCAATTAAATGCATTTTCCTGGGTCTTTAAATCTTAAACAACTGATTTTAAAGTAAAGGGATGGCCGAAGGTCACTTATCATAATCAGAGTGACAGCGCGCTGACCAGACTTGGTACCGAAAGGCCATGCTGTGGCTCCTGTGGCCTGGCCTCCGACGCCGACCACCTGCAGGCCGGTCCTCGCAGCTCCCACCACGTGTGCTCCCACCGTGCTCCTGAAAACCCCCTTGGCTGAGTCCAGCCAGAATCAAACTCTAGTTCTTGCAACCAAAACATTTTTGAAATACCAGGTCTTCCATCCAACAGAAAGGTTAAAAAGGTTTCCACTTTAACATGGTGCTATAAAGCCTGGAAATGGGCATTTCTGTACTTGGACTGTTTCTAAAAACATCCACACGACAGCAGTGCCTTTAAGGCCTGATCTGAACACCGACCCTGCAAAACGCTGGTCGGGACCAACACCACAGCAGGTACCTGGCTCTTTCCCTGGCGGCGTCCTCGCGGGCCTTCTCCTTCTCCTGCCTCTGCTGCTCGATCCGCGCCTCCTGCTCCTTCCTCTTCGTCAGCAGCTCTTCCACCCGGGCCTGCCGCTCTGCCTCCAGGGCCCGCTTCCGTTCCTAGTGTCAGAGATGTTTTAAAGGTGTTAGATTTCTGTGAAAAATGACAACGACAGAGCTTTGATGTAAACGTGTATATTAAAACCTTGGAGATCCCTGGCTTGTCAGTAAGTTTGCTTCACAGAATTGAAACAAAACTCAAACCTCAGTGATATCTGGTTTTCGTGTAATTGACCAGAGTTACACATAATGATCAGAATAAATGCTATGCTCAGCAGATACTATGTTATTCATATTCTACAAGAACCTAATAAGTATTTTACGGTTAGTCACTTCTAAAGTCCTGTGTTTAGAAATGGTTCTAGAAATACCAAAACATCACGAAGAAAGCACAGTTAACAGATTTTATAGGTGGATGTTCCATGTATCCGTGGCTGTGGTTTTTAAGTAACGGGAATGCACTGCTTAGGACCTTGGTCAGAGGAAAAGTTTCTACTCCATGAAAGCATCTTGCACAGGGGAGGGATTCCATAAATATGTTAATAAATGAAGCATGGCATTATAAAGTAAACCTACATCCTTACAAATAAAGAACATCAACCTATGGCAAAGGAATTAGAAAGGTATCTCCTCACTCCACGCCTCCCGAAACCTCTTGGACACCACAGCCCTTGGTTTCCCAGCTACGCACGTTACACAGCGTAAGGAAGAGCCTGGCAGCCCACCTATGCCTGCGGTGCGGCGGGCGCCCATAAATGCTGTGAGCAAGACCCTACCTGCACAGCTTCGTCACGCGCCTGCTTTTCTTCCTGTCTTCGCTGGCGCTCTTCCTGTAACTCACTAAGCCTCTGCTCGTACTCCTTCAATTTCGATAAAACATCATGGCGCTTATTCTGGGCTTCCAGGGTATTTATGAAAGCAATTTCATTCACCTTTATTAAAAACAGTGAATTTCAAATGAAGTTAATCCTAGGGTACGCCACAAAAAGAAACTTAACCGTCTTTACATTATAACATAAACCAGTGTAAAGGCATAAGACGAAAGTGTAATAGTCTATGAGTGTTTTCTTCAATATTTACCTCAAAAATGGATAATAATACAGTTATAAGTCCACAGGCCTTAGTAAGAACTGATGTAAAATAAATAAAAGTCTGCCCCAGAAAGTATTTTAAGTCAATAAATAAATTAGGATTCTCATAGAGACCATCTTATAAAGTTCTACATAATATCCTTATAATCTGCAACCATACAAATTACATTAAGATTAAAACAGTTACATATATGTGTTCTAAGGAGTCTGGACAAACCTGAAGACAGACCTTAATTAACAAATCATTTTTCTTCAACTTACACCGAGTGAATGACAATTAGGTAGAAGGTGCTGAACTGTACGCACTGCACCCTCAACTTCTTATATACTGATCCTTAAGCGCCCAGCAGAACTTGACCGCAGTGTTTATGAGCAAAGTCTAGCTAGTGAGAAAGCTGAAAAAAGTCAGTTGGGGTTGAACCTTTCATTCTTTTCTTCAATCCTCACTCGAGGATATTTTTCCATTGATTTTTAGAGAGAGCAGAAGAGAGAGGGAGAGACAGAGAGGAACATCGATGTGAGAGAAACACGTCGGCTGGTTGCGGGCCGGGCCGGGGCCTGCAACCGAGGTCCAGGCCCTTCAGTGGAAACGAACCCCGGATCCCTCAGTCCACAGGCTGGTGCTCTACCCACTGAGCAAACCGGCTAGGGCCACGTTTTCATTCTTTAAAGCTAGAAAATACAGTGAAGTGGTGGCGTGAACTGGGAAAGTGAAGCCTGAGCTACGCTCTTCGACGGCAGCAAAGGCTCCAGGAACCCGTCACTACAAATGCGGCCTCAGACGTCAGAAACAGCCACACACACACACACACACACACACACACACACACACACACACACACGGCAGCTGCTTTTCAGCAAGGCCATTCGACACATAAAGGAAAGGATTTTCAACAACTGGTACTGGAACATTAGTTATCCATATGGTAAAATTTCTTCTTAACCCTCGCCTTCACCATATACAAAACACAACTCGAAATGGAATATAGACCTCAGTGTAAAATTAAAAACTTCTAGAAAGAAACTTGAGAAAAAAATCTTAGTAACCTTAGGTTTAGGTAAAGATTTTTAAAATAGGATGTAAAACTCACCAAGTATAGAAGAAAAATGTCAACATTTTGAATTTTATCAATTTGTAAGACTTCAAAAGGTACTGTCACAAAAATGAAAAGGTGTGACTCAGTGGTTTAGTATAGACCTATGAACCAGGAGGTCATGGCATATGCCCGGGTTGAGGGCTCGATCCCTAGTGTGGGGTGTGCAGGAGGCAGCCGATCAATGATTCTCTCTCATCATTGATATTTCCATCTCTCTCTCCCTCTCCTTTCCCCTCTCTCGCTCTTAAAATCAATAGAAACTTTTTTTTAAAGGCAATCTACAGACTGAGGGAAAATATATGCAAAACACAGATCCAGCTCTAGCTGGTTTGGCTCAGTGGATAGAGTGTCGGCCTGCGGACTGAAGGATCCCAGGTTCGATTCCAGTCAAGCGCATACGCCCAGGTTGCGGGCTTGATCCCCAGTAGAGGGGCATGTAGGAAGCAGCCGATCCATGGTTCTCTCTCATCACTGATGTTTCTGTCTCTCTCCCTCTCTGAAATCAATACAAATATGGTTTAAAAAAACACACAGGTTGATTTCCAGTCAAGGGCACATACCTGGATGGCAGGTTCAATCCCTGGCCCTGGTTGGGGAGCATGCAGGCGGCACCAATCACTGTGTCTCTCTCACATTAGTATTTCTCTCTCTCTCTCTCTCCCTCCCTCCTTATAGTCGCTCTTAAAATCAATGGGAAAAAAACATTCTCAGGTGAAGATTAGCAACAACAAAAGAAGTTTAACATGGACACATGAACCTATCATGATCCATTCTCAGGTATTTACCTAAGAAAATAAAAGCACACATCTGCATAAATGAATATTGGTACATGAATATTCAATGCAGTTGTATCTGAAAACAAATGTCCATCAACAGCTGCTGAATTAACAAATTATGGTAATTCTATTCAGTGGTATATGCTTCTCAGCAATGAAAAAGTAACTGATATACACAACAGCATGGGTCAATCAGCATCACTATGCTAAGTGAAAGACACCAGAGGAGAGAGAGTGCATACTGATCCCATTCATATAAAATTCCAGAAAATGTTTACAGCTACAGTGACAAAAAGCAGGTCAGAAATTGCATGGGAACAGTTGGAGGAAGGAAGGAATTACAAGAAAGCACGAAGAAACTTTTGAGGGTGATGGAATTGTTTAAAATTTTAATGATATGATAGTTGCAGGAATATATACATGTCAAAACTCATCAAACTGATGCTTTACATATGTGCTATCTATTGTCTGTCAATTATACCTCAATAAAGCTGTAAAAAAAAAAAATATATATATATATATATACATATATATATATATATATATATATATACATCATAGGATTATTTTTTTAAATATTTTTATTGATTTCAAAGAGGAAGGGAGAGGGAGAGAGAGAGAGAAACATCAATGATGAGAGAATCATTGATTGGCTGCCTCCTGCATGCCCCCTACTGGGGATCCAGCCCGCAACCCAGGCATATGCCCTTGACCGTAATCAAACCCATGACCCTTCAGTCCATAAGCCGACGCTCTATCCACTGAGCCAAGCCGGCTAGGGCTACATCATAGGATTATTATAAAGACAAGATACTGCACCTAACAAGCTTAAAATGAGCCTGTAAAATGCTGCTATTCTGGACAGAATAGACATTTGATAAACATTAGTTTTTTATATAACAACTAGAGGCCCGGTGCACAAAAATTTGTGCACTCAGGGGGGACGGGGGCCCTGGCCCGGCCTGTGCCCTCTCGCAGTCTGGGACCCCTAGGGGGATAACGACCTGCTGGCTTAGGCCTGCTCCCGGGTGGCAGAGGGCAGGCCCAATCCCTAGGTGCAGTCCCTGGTCGGGCTTAGAGCAGGGCTGATTGTGGAGTTGGGGCACCGCCCCCTGACATGCACAGAGCAGGGCGGATCGGGAGGTTGCGATGCCACCCTCAGTCACGCATAGGGTAGGGACGATTGGGGCATTGGGGCACCACCCCCTGTCACACTCAAGGCAGGGTCGATGGGGAGGTTGCGGCGCCACCCCCTGTCACGCACAGAGCAGGGCCCATCAGGGGGGTTGGGGCTCCGTACCCTGTCACGCACAGAGCAGGGTCAATCAGGGGGTTGGGGAGCTCCCCCCTGTCATGCAGAGCAGGGCCGATCAGGGGGTTGAGGAGCTCCCCCCTGTCACTCACAGAGTAGGGCCGATAGGGGAGTTGGGGCCCCGCCCCCTGTCACACACACAGCCGCAGGGTGATCAGGGGGTTTGGGCGCTGCCCCCTGTCACGCTGATCCCGGTGCCGGGAGGCCTCTCGGCTCCGCTGATCCCGGTGCTGGGAGGCATATTACCCTTTTACTATATAGGATAGAGGCCTGGTGCATGGATGGAGGCTGGCTGGTTTGCCCTGAAGGGTGTCCTGGATCAGGGTGGGGGTCCCCACTGGGGTGCCTGGCCAGCCTGGATGAAGGGCTGATGGCTGTTTGCAGCTGGTCACACACCCTTCAGGGTGGGGGTCCCCATTGGGGTGCCTGGCCAGTCTGGTTGAGGGGCTGAGAGCTGTTTTCAGGCTGGCGGGTGAATGAAGCTCCCAACCACTCCTTTTTTTCTTTTTTTTTTTTATTCTGGGCCAGCTTTAGCTCTCAGGCTTGGCTCCAGCTCTGAGGCCTCGGCTGCTGAAAGCAGGTATCTGGTTTGTTTGGGTTCTATAATCGAAACACTGTTTCAACTCCAGCTCTGAGATCCCGGCTGGCTGAAAGCAGGTTTCTGGGGTTTTGTTTAACTTCTATATTTGTAACAGTGTTTCAAACTGCAAGCTCAGAGGCCAGCTGTGGCAGGCGGGGAACGTTGGAGTCCTCCGTCACTGAAGCAAGCAAGCCTCATGTTCGCTTCAAGCTGCCTGGCTGCCGGCCGCCATCTTGGCTGGCAGTTAATTTGCATATCGCCCTGATTAGCCAATGGGAAGGGTAGCGGAGGTACGGCTAATTACCATGTTTCTCTTTTATTAGATAGGATTGTTGAAAAGGACTTGGGTAACTAATTCAATGCTCAAAGCACCTAAGATTTATGTACTTACCTTAGCTTCTTCCTCTTGTGCTTTTTTAACAATTGCTTGTAATTGCACTTCTCGCTTAAATTCAGCATGAAGCAATTTCTCTTCCATCATCCTACGTCGTTGATCTAGCAATTCTTCCTTCCACTTCCGGACATCTTTTTCCTGCATATAGTGAAGTACCACACCCTCACTTTCAGCACCCATAGTCATTTCACAGAAGTGCAAACTGATGAACAGTTTAGTACTTGTAAGTGAAAAGAGTTAATGGAGCAGACTACAGAGACAGCCTGCTCGAGTTCATAATCTAAATCACTGGCTTGTTTTCAAGATTGAGTCAATATAGGTACAAATCTTAGAGCTGTGCATTAGACATGGCTCAACTGAAATACCTGCTGTCATTATACTGCACTACGAGTAAGCTTTCATGAAAACAGTGTGTATTTGTTAGCCTCATAAACCTAATGTCTCTAGTAACCAAATTCAAGACAATTAAGTAATTTTATCCTTGAGAATGGAAAATGGTGAGAAGTCTGAAAAATTACATTCATTTGCATAAGAAGGAAAAAGAGCCTCCAGAAGAACAAAAATAGATATAATAGTTTCCTTTAAATCCCTAGAACAGTATCAAAAAGTTAAAGACTCTGCTCTGGGAAATCTAATCCAGCACCAATGAGAATAAATTATAGAAAATCAGATGTTGGCTCAACATGAATGAGCTACATAATTATGTGTTTAAACACCTAAAAAAGTATGACACAGGAACAGCATGGATAGAGTCCAGAGGACAGATCCTCAAAGCCCTAAGTAAGGTGGTGAGCTCAGAAGCAGCACTTAGCCTCTCCTACACTGTTTTCACATCTGTGAAATGGGCTCAGTACCTGTTGAACTCTGTATCTCCCACAGTTACTATGGTGATCAGTGTTGAAACAATACCTTTTATGCAAATGCAAGGTGGGGTTTACCAATAAAAGTAATGGAAGGGATGCCTACATTGATGAGAAAATTAAACCAGAGAGAACCTCTAGTGCACAGTTTCAAGAACCGATCTCCCACTCAGTGGAGGTTATATTATATACTGAGAAAAAGATGATAAAAAATAGTGCAACTTCCATTCTGGCAGCTTACTTGCTCTTTCTTCCTCTCTCTCTCAGATACTTTCTTGGGGAAGCTGGCAGCCATGTCATGAAGAAAGTGAGGAATTGAGGTCTACAGCCAGCTGATAAGAGGACCTGAAGCTGCCATGAGCACAGGGGAGTCTGGAAGTGGATCCGTCAGCTCAGTGACTGCTGCCCCAGCCGACAGCGTGACTACACCTCGTGAGAGACTCTGAACAGAAGTCACTAGGCAAGCCACCCCCTTCCCATGCCCACAGAGGCTGTGAGCTAATAAATGTGTGCTGTAGGCTGCCAAGTTCTGAGGACATTTGTTACACAGAACACGTAACTAACACAGTCCTCACCGACATCTGCCACATGCAGGTAACAACAAACTGAGCATCAGCCAGCAGCCATCCCAGAAGCGTGCTGCTGTTTCACACACTTGCCACATTTAGTCACCACAACAGGTTAATAATTACAATTTCACTGTACAGATAAACAAACTGAAATCAGTATTGTTAAAGTAACTTGCTCCAGGCACCGTATCTTTCGTAGCAAAACCAGGATTTGGCCTGGTTGGCCAACTAGGGTCCGTGTTCCTTCCACTATGCCACACTGATCAGAAGTAACACCGCTCTAAATACTCTTAAGAATCTCGCCTATAATTCTCATTACTGCCCCACTTACTCAAACTTTACAATATGAGGCTCAAAACTGTCCTACCAAGTCTTCTACACTTTGCACAAGACTCCCCAAGGAAACCCTGCAACGAAAATGGCAAAAATAATCCATGCCAACGCTGCAAAACAAGAATTTACCAGCTAATTTAGGAAGTGAAAACTTTTTACAGGTAACCTTCTGTAATCCAACTGATATAAATACTTTGTTTCCTAGAATATTTCATTGTTTTTATAGTTTTTTTAGCTTCTCTCAGACCGTAAGAAAAGTTCAATTTGAAAAGAAGCCCATCAATTTAAGGCTATCATAATTTCCTAAATATTAAAAACTCACCCTTTCTAACAATTTCTGAAGCTTTAATGTTTTCTCTTCACGTAACTTTTCCCTTAGCTGCTGTGCTTTCATCTGTTTTTCTTCATGTTTCTTCTTAGATTCTGCAATTGTTCTATTGATACAAGCAAATAAACAGGCGACACGAATGTTTACATGATAAAACTAAAAATATTTTCTTTTGTCTTCAAAGTTCTAAAAATAAATACAAAAAGTACACAAAAATAATTCCGGTCTAACTTTTCAGGAAAACACTGTCACTTTTCAAAGAATCTGAACTGTCCTGAGTCATGTGCCTTAAAATGTTATTCAGCAGCTCTGTTTAACAGTCGAGAGTGGCTAGTTTCCCTCCCGTGAAGTATTTTAAGTTTTCTGAGGCCAGACCTTTTGCGAGATGGGGAGGAAAGCTTCTCATGCATGTGAATTCCATGTCCGGGAGGTCTTGCAGGTTCCTCCTCTACAATATCCCCCCAGGATGTATTCTGGCGCCAAGATTCACGAGCTGTTCATTAAAAAGAAACCACTGTGACTGCTTAAGCACATAGTTCCATAAAACTAACATTTAGAACAGACTTTAAAAGGCATCAGCATTCTTACTCCAAATTTTTTATGTTACATAGAAGTTTGTGTAATAAGATCCTCTACTTTAGACCCCTCTACCTATACACAAAACACACACACACACACACACACACACACACACACACACACACACACACAATACCTTCATAATCCGCAAGGACATCATTCCAGTCCATAGACATACCACAGAAAAATACATTTCCACTGCCCATGCTGGCCTAAAATGTAATAAGGAAAATTCAAAAACAAATATTTGAACACAATTATAACCTTAAAAAGTAAATTGCATATGAAATTTTTCCAGCTTGTGCTAGTACATTTCATCTAATAACTAGCTCAAAACTAGAATAAAGCACATAACTCTTATGGTCACAATAATAACCAAGTTAAAAATGCCATAGTGTAAACACTTTAAGAGGAAGACAAATCTACTTGTCATTTAATAGCAGAGACAAATCAAGTGAATTTAAAAGAAACATATTGGGCCCGGCCAGCGTGGTTAAGCATTGACCTATGAACCTGGAGGTCACGGTTCAATTCCAGTCAGGGCACATGCCCAGGTTGTGGGCTCGATCCCCAGTAGGGGGCCTGAAGGAGACAGCCGATCAGTGATTCTTTCTCATCACTAATGTTTCTATCTCTCGCCCCCTCTCCCTTCCTCTCTGATATATAGATAGATATACATATAGATATAGATATAATCTATCTATATATCTAGCTATATATATTAAAAGAAACATATTGGCCTATCCCGTGGTCGACAAACTGCAGCTCACGAGCCACATGCGGCTCTTTGGCCCCTTGGGTGTGGCTCTTCCTAAGCCTTAGGAGGACCCTAATTAAGTTAATAACAATGTACCTACCTATATAGTTTAAGTTTAAAAAATTTGGCTCTCAAAAGAAATTTCAATCGTTGTACTGTTGATATTTGGCTCTGTTGACGAATGAGTTTGCCGACCACTGGCCTATCCTATTACAGCACACTCTAATGAACTGTACCACACTAACATAGCACACTAGTGCTACACACATCCTGACGTATTCAGATCACACATTGGAAGAGCTCAAGATTATTCTTTAAGAAATCCCTCTCGCCCAGCAGGTGTGGCTCAGTGGTTGAGCATCAACCTATGAACCAGGAGGTCATGGTTTAATTCCTGGTCAGGGCACATGCCAGGGCTGTGGGCTTGATCTCCAGTGTGGGGCGTGCAGGAGGCAGCTGATCAATGATTCTCTCTCATCATTGATGTTTCTCTCTCTCTCCCTCTGCCTTCTTCTCTGAAGTCAATAAAAGTATATTTTTTAAAAAAGAGCCCTAACCGGTTTGGCTTAGTGGATAGAGCATCAGCCTGCGGACTCAAGGGTCCCGGGTTCGATTCCGGTCAAGGTCATGTACCTCGGTTGCAGGCACATCCCCAGTAGGGAGTGTGCAAGAGGCAGCTGATCGATCTTTCTCTCTCATCAATGTTTCTAACTCTCTATCCCTCTCCCTTCCTCTCTGTAAAAAATCAATAAAATACATTTTTTAAAAAAGGAAAGAAATCCCTCTCATCATTGAGTATGCTGAGCACTTAGTGACAGCAAAGAAGCATATCGTTTGCTTTTTATTAGAATAAAAACAGTAAAATGCCTTATATTCTTCTTCAGTCTCTGCAACTACAATCTGAGGAATGCTAAGTTCTTACTTTCTGAGATTCAATTTCTTGATTTGTAGAAAGAATGTAACTTCTAACTTGTCAAATGCTTTGTACTAAAAACTCTTAATAATGTTAAAGTGCTAAAATAAGAATTGCAATTATTTATTTTTTGTCTTAATCACACAGGATGATAACAGTTATTGAAGATAATTTTAAAAGTCATTTTAAATAGGACTGGATGAACTCTAGGTCCTTCTGGCAGGAAAATTTTTATTTTTGAATATACTTTTTTGAACAATGATAAAATTCTAAAGGCTCACAGAAAAATCACTGTCGTTGTCAGTTTCAATATTAATATCATTGTTTTCTTCAGCTTCGATTTCTCTAGTTAATTGTTCCTCTTCAGCAATAGCACTAGCAATGGCTTCTTCATTGGCCTTTTCTAGGCGATCTGCTAGCTCTTCCTTTTTAGCAAGAACTTCTGCCATGGACTGCAAAGTTAAAAACAAACAGCATGAAGGGTCACCACTTAACTGGCAAGTTCAGTAGTTATCTCACTCTTTATATTCCAATCACACACTCAACAGTATACAGAACACAGCATTGTTCTAGAGCAGGGGGGGGCAAACTTTCTGACTCGAGGGCCACAATGGGTTCTTAAACTGGACCGGAGGCCGGAACAAAAGCATGGATGGAGTGCTTGTGTGAATTAATATAAATTCAAAGTAAACATCATTACATAAAAGGGTACGGTCTTTTTTTTTTTTTTTTTAGTTTTATTCATTTCAAACGGGCCGGATCCGGCCCGCGGGCCGTAGTTTGCCCACGGCTGCTCTAGAATTATAAAACCTCAGGTCCACTATAGGCTCAACCACTCGCTAGCTGTGTGACTTGCAAGTTTCTTAAAAGCAAGAGCCCATTTTGTATTTCATCACATGGTACAGTAATCCATGACTTACCTTCCTTACCAGACTGCTGTGTATGAGAAACTGTGAAGTTGTATAAATAACAGGTATTATTATTAATGACAGTGTCCATTTCATTTGCATGCAAAAAAATTCAAAAGTTATATATCAAATATCTTAAAAATTAAGGAAAACCATCCTATATAATAATCCTATATAATAAAAGGCTAATATGCAAATCGACCAGACGGCAGTACAACCAGTCACTATGACGCGCACTGACCACCAGGGGACAGATGCATCACTATGATGTGCACTGACCACCAGGGGGCAGCTGCCTCCTGGTGGTCAGTGTGATCTCCAACTGCAGGCTTAGGCCCACTCCTTAAGCCGTCAGTCAGACACCCCCCAAAGTCTCCTGGACTGCGAGAGGGCACAGGCCGGACTGAGGGACCCCCCCCCCCAAGTGCACGAATTTCGTGCACCGGGCCTCCAGTTTTACAATATGGGAAACAGAGAAAGAATTTATGTAATGTTGATGAGACCTAACTTAGATATATGTATTACAAGTAATATAGATCAGAATCATTAGTTTATAAATCCCCATGGTAAGCTAAATACATATACAAATATAACTCCACAGTGATATTCAGATATTTCCATATCCCTCTGTTGACTGACAGAACAAGTACCAAAAACATAGGAGACCTGGACAATATTATCTACGAAAGTGACCTCACTGTCTTCCCAAGAGAAATGAAAATATGTGTTCAAAACAAAGACAAATGTTCATGGCGCCTTCGTAACAGAGGACCTGGGAAAAACTCAAACATGTCATCAAATGAATGGATGAATAAATATACTGTGTTACATGCACACAACAGAATAGGCCTAAAGACAATAAAAAAGAATGAACTAATACGCAACTACATGAATGAAATGCGAAACAAGTATGCTTGAGTGAAAGAATCCGCACAAAGATTACATTATTCCACTGACATAAAGCTCTGAAAATACCAATTAACAAGTAGTGACAGCAGGAAAATGATGACCTGGGAAGGGGTACAAGGAATGCAGAAAGTGGGCATGACAAGGGGGAAAGCGGACACTTTTAGGGCAATCAGTATGTTCATTATCCTGACTGTAGAGATGACTTCATAGTTATAAACATATCAAGATTTATCAGCTTATATATTTCAGATATGTGAAGTTTACTAAAAATCAATTATACCTCAACAAAGGCATTTAAAAATGCAAATGCTTAGCCCCAGCTCAAAAATGAATGTGCTGGGGAACCCAGGCTCTGCTAGCTCCTTGAAAGCGTCCCCTCCTCCTTCCCACCTCGTCTCTCTACCCTCGGCCCCATACAACCACTCTCCCTGGGAATACAATGGGGTGAGGGAGTTTAGATGAGAGTCTATTTCTTTACATCATAAAGTTGTTCTCTATAAACCCTAGAATACAGAAGCTGACTGCTGTTATGTCCCACACAGATATTACAACGAATAGCAATTTAAAAATACAAATAGTAGCCCTGACCGGTCTGGCTCGGTGGATAGAGCGTCAGTCTGCGCACTGAAGGGTCCCAGGTTCAATTCCGGTCAAGGGCAAGTGCCTTGGTTGCCAGCATATCCCCAGTGGGGGTGGGGGGGGGGGTGCAGGAGGCCGCTGATCGATGTTTCTCTTTCATCAATGTTTCTGACTCTCTATCCCTCTCCCTTCCTCCCTGTAAAAAATCAATAAAATATATTTAAAAAAATACAAATAGTAAAGCTGAAATATTTAACTTCACAAAAAGTAAGTTCACACATGAGCCCATTTCCTCAATTGTATCTTGCCCCAAGTACATTTCCATTTAGTCTCTGAAGACCTGAGAAGACGTTACATACGAGAGACCTTAAGGATGAAGTGATGATTCCATTACCCACATGTAAGTTTTACTATTTCACACTGTGAATTTCAAATAAATATCTGCATACATCATTTGTGTATCTATGAAAAGAAAAAATTTAAATATGACCAATTTCTACCCCATATATAAATCCACTACTTGTTATACTATAATGATGTTCAACCTTTGAAACCATTCACACTAAAAATTCAAGTTAGAAAAACAAATTATTCTTTATTCCTTATTAAAGGAATCTAAGTATTTTTTTTCTTGTTACTATCAACCTTATTTCTCCCTTAACCCATATGGTTTCATCTGTATCTAATGCTATTCTCTATCAGAAGTATAATTTGGCCTATTATCATCTGCTGACAGCATCTTGCAGTATGGTGAGGCACTAATATTTTTTAATTGCAAATATTTATTTCAAATTTGATAGCCATAATTTTCCTGCCTGAACCTAATAAAGAGCTAATGAAATTGGCCAACATGGACAAGAGATTAATATGAAATAGATGTTATAATATTTTAATACAGAGACAATTCAATATTGAAACTATTTTCATTTCTACCTTAGCCACAAGAAAATTAGCAGCAAGCAAAACTAAAAGTTTCTTTTATTTTTTCTGAATAGGCCTGGAAGTTAAAAAAGAAAGTAACATAAGTGACAACAAAATGACCTAGCAAGTGTTTGACTGAGATAAGTTATAATACTTCTCCTAAAATTTTAAAACTGTCACTTCCTTGTTAGAGCTGAAAATAGCTCTTACAAATTGTTCTTCCTGATGCAAATCCACATTAAACTTTGTATGTTAACACAATTCACTCAAAGCAATTCCAAATGAGTACATATAGACTTAGAGAAAATTATGTAATGAATAATACTAGTTGTTGATATAGCATTTAATCCAATTTAAATGAGATTTTATCCACAGAGAGCTGAGGTTTTTCTCTTTCCTTCCATAAATCCAGTGCTCACACACCAATTCCATTGAATAAGTATGTGCTATGCAGCTGGTAGGTAAGGACTCAGAGACTTGGAATTCCCAGGACTGTAAAGGTGAGTAACATGTAATTTGCAATATGAATATAGTTATAAATAAGAACATTTACAATTTATTATAATGTAAGGCAGTATAAAAAAGTGACTATTCAAAGAATGGGTAGGTTATTTTTCATAGAAATGATGAAATCTGAGTTGATAAAAGAAATTTCACTGGGGACAGGTTTGGAAGTCTGTGGCGTGAGTCAGAAGTTGCTGATGGGCTTTTAGGAAGACCATCCTGGTGGAGGTCTGCTATGAGAGAAGTGGGGAGAACTGAAGGCTCGTGTGTATTCAGGAAACGGCCAGTGGAGAGGAGTGAAGACGGCAGGAGAGAGGAGGGGCTCGAGGTGAAATGGCCGAGGAGGAAACTCGTATCACAGTAAACGGGTTTGAACTTAATCTGCAAGAAATAGGGACTCACGGACTATTATGGGACAAGAAAGTAATTTAATTAAACCTGAGCTTTGAACTGATAACGATCATGACAGTGACCAAGGAGGATTTGAAAGTGGAGACAGATAGGCTAGTTAGGCTGTCAGTCAGGTGGGGCCATGTATTTAAGGTTTGGCCAACAGATGTAAATGGAAACAGCCTGGAGGCACTAAGTTTTTAAAGAAATTATAGTATACTAGAGGCCCAGCGCATGAAATTCCTGCACTGGGTGGGGGGGGAGCCGGGAGCCCTCAGGGGAATGTCCGACTGCCACGGAGGCGGGAGAGGCTCCCGCCACGGCCACTGTGCTCGCCAGCCGTGAGCCTGGCTTCTGGCTGAGCTTCCCATGAGGGAGCGCACTGACCACCAGGGGGAAGCTCCTGCATTGAGCGTCTGCCCCCTGGTGGTCAGTGCACATCATAGCGACCGGTCGTTCTGCCATTCGATTGATTTGCTTATTAGCCTTTTATTATATAGGATGGTGGCCATTTAGACAAGCACATTTGAATAATTTTTCACAACAACTTTTTATATATGCTTATTTCTTCTGAAAGTTACTTTATAAACAAAACTAGCATGACCTATTCTGGACTATCCTCAGATCTAGTATCTTAATACTAATGTGGGAAATAGGAAAATATGAGCAGAAGTACTCATCTAAAAATATAAACCTATAAATAATCACAAATCAATGCATTTTTAAAGAATCTACAATGGGAATGATACATAGATTTCATCTTGAACACCGCCTCCAAGCACTGTCTGAAGTCTGTGAAGAGAACTTTTAACACTCATTCCAGCATGCACCATTTCCCACCTATCAGAGAGCTGCATTTGCACGCAAGACTTGCTATCGACTCAGTTTCTTAATGCTAGACTAAAAAACACAAACTGAAAGATTTTGAGCAAGTTTTTTAACTCTCACATTCTCATTTTCTTCCTCTACAAAACAAGAAGTTTGATAAAAGTAAAATGTTAAAATAAAATCATACATACAATGCTTTATTAAAAAAAGTGCTTTGTAAAGTGTAAAATAATACATAATACAATTATTGGGGTTTATGCCTAATAATAGTTATTGCTTTAATGAATTCACTCATAATTCTGATAAGTTGTTCTTACCAAGTTAGCAGCACTCACATTTGAAATATCTGAAGAGTCCATTTCACTTTCTATCCTTGCTTTCTCTGCTGAAAATCTCTCTTCATTTGTAGGCAAAGGAGGTGAGTCATCTTGCTGATTAATTGAAACACACACTGTATCCCCCTGCACAGCAGGTATTTCAGAACTTCGCACAGAACTGTCCGGTAAGACACTACTACTGCCAGAGTTCTTGACGTTATCCAGTGTACTTGCTGTGAACTAACAAAATATATTTACAGAATGAGTCCGAAATACTAACGACTATACTTTAGAAGCAGTTGTTAAGTGGCAGGCAAAAACTCATCTTTTTTTGTATGTTTCAAGTGTAAACAAAAAGGAACCATTAAGCAAGCAGCCACAGATTTTATTTGCAAACCATCTATGTATAGGGCACTGAGTGCTTTAAAAAATTAGGCAACACGTACTGTAATTATATTTTACTTTAGTAGCCTGTTCTTGATGAGTACTTTAAGGTATGCCTCACATGCCCTAACCGGTTTGGCTCAGTGGATAGAGCGTCATCCTACGGACTCAAGGGTCCCAGGTTCAATTCCGGTCAAGGGCATGTACCTTAGTTTTGGGCACATCCCCAGTAGGGAGTGTGCAGGAGGCAGCTGATCGATGTTTCTAACTCTATCCCTCTCCCTTCCTCTCTGTAAAAAATCAATATATTTTTTTAAAAAAGATATGCCTCACAAAAGAAATCTATTCACAAGTATAATATTTTGTCTTATATTCAAATAACTAAAGGCATTTACATGGTTTTTGTGAAGACTGTCTATTATAAAATAAAGGCACTTTTCACCAAAATGTATACTTTAAGGGCATTTTACTAAAAAATATGAAGCATGCTCTCTTTAGATACCATTAACACAACCTCTAAGCATCTTTCATGAAGCCCCAACATAGTACATAATACTAATTCTCAGATCTAAGAGAATTACACCATAAACAGTACAGTATATGTAAGCACACAGTTTCAGTGTAAATTCATATTCTTTAGATTTCAACATCCTCCCATTCCCCTTTAAGAATATCTAACACACTGGAGGCCCAGTACACAAAATTCGTGCATGGGGATGTGAGGGAGGTCCCTCGACCCGGCCTGCACCCTCTCGCAATCCAGGATCCCTTCGGGGATGTCCTCCTGCCTGCCTGATCGCCCCTAGAACTCACCTGCCTGCCTGATCGCCCCTAACCACTCGCCTGCCTGCCTGATCGCCCCTAACCACTCGCCTGCCTGCCTGATCACCCCTAACCACTCGCCTACCTGCCCAATTCCCCCTAACCACTCGCCTGCCTGCCTCATCGCCCCGAACTGCCTCTGCCTCAGCCCCTGCCGCCGCAGGCAGGACGTCCAGAATGACGTCCAGAAGCTCGTTCGGCTGTCCAGACTAATTAGCATATTATGCTTTTATTATTATAGATAAGTAACATAATGTGAAAACAATTGGATTAGGCCAAATACATATTCATTTTTTAAAACCTGTCTATTCTAGTGAATAGAAATAAGCCTTTATTTTCACCTCAGAGTACAAAAAGAAAGCAGCTGTGTTTTCCAATTATATTTAAGAGTAATGAGCTCTACATAGAACTGAAAGCTAAAATTTTGAATTTAACACTGATATTACTACTTAAATAAACATTAGGTAAATACTGCAGTGGCCATAAAATTCTGAGCTTGATTAATTATTTATCTAAATACTAAACTTGGCCACGTCTTATAAACTACTTTAAAAATTCTATTGGTCAGAACTTAAAGTGTCCCACAGTGTTGACTTTAGCATAAGCATTATTTAAATTGTATCCCATTGTTTATATTGTCATCAACATTACCTATACATCAGTTACCATGTTTATAATCTTCTTGGCAATATTTATATTAGCATTACTGTTGTTTATAATACAGTCAACCTTGTTTATTAAAAAATCAATATAATTTATATGACAAAAAGAAAGCCTGACTATAAAGTAACGTTGAAAAAATACATAAATATGTTAATTCCATTTTTAGAATGACAGTGGAGAAAACAAATATTATGATTAGCTTGTCCACCATCAACAGTGAACTTTCATATTGAAATATTTTTTTTAATATATTTTATTGATTTTTTGCAGAGAGGAAGGGAGAGAGATAGAGAGTTAGAAACATCGATGAGAGAGAAACATCAATCAGCTGCCTCCTGCACATCCCCCACTGGGGATATGCCCACAACCCAGGTACATGCCCTTGACCAGAATCGAACCTGGGACCCCTCAGTCCGCAGGCCGACGCTCTATCCACTGAGCCAAACCGGTTTCAGATCATATTGAAATATTTTAAAAACAGTTTAATTATTCAAAAGTTTTATGTGTGGACTATTCCTAAAATCCCAAAATCAGGTCTATTCATTACACAAAGCCAACAAAATTCTTATATTGTTATATTTTATAGTTAAAATGCACAATAGCAATAGGTAAACACTGGAGATTGCTGCTTAGCACAACCACTTCAAGAATACAACTAAAAGACGGAACGGACATCATCCAGAACCACAGGAAGGCTGGCTGAGTGGAAATTCTACAACTAGAAGGAAAGAGAACAGCATACCGAGACTCAGGAGGTGTGGTGCGGAAGTAAAGTACAGAGGTACGGAGGCGCATGCGGAGAGGGCTGGCGGCTGAGGACACGGTTATCTTTTTCAATCGGTAGGGAGTCTCAAGCTCTGAGCTCCAGTTCCGGGCAAGTCTCTGGGGACCCAGACTCATACGGGAGAAGCTGGACTGTCTGGCATTGGTCGGAACTTGAGGGCAGCTTTCTCTCGGAGGTGCTTGCAGCGATTGCCGGGACACTGAGAATTGGGGCCTCAGAGGGCGGACATAGCTGCTTGCTCCGCCCTGTTGATCCCCTGGGACTCCTGCCCGGCCCAAGCTGTGTGCTGGCTTTTGCATATGAAAGGCCTGGCCTTTTGCAATCCTGCAGCTGGCCCAAGGCCCCACGCAACTTGCATTGCTTCACATCTGAGCTCCTGCTGGGTAGGCTTAGGCAGAGGCTAGATTAGCACCTCCTTAGAGATCCAGGAGCCAGTGTGCCCAGTGGTCAGAGTGGGACCATCCAGATTGTAGCTCCTCAGATCCATAAAGGACACACTCAGGGGGCAGACTCAGTGAGCACCAAAGCCCCACTGAAGCAAGTCTTGCCCCGGAGGGGTGTCTCCAGCACAGAAGTTCTCCCACCGTCGACACAGCTGATTCTCACAGCCAATTGGCCTGGAGGTCAATCCCTCCCAGTGTTACCTACAACAATCAAGGCTTAACTACAACAAGACTGTGCACAAAGCCCACAAGGGGGTGCACCAAGAGTGTCCACCTCAGGTAATTGGGGAGGCTGAGCCACTGGGCCCTATAGGACACCTAGCACAGAAAGCCACTCTATCGACACAGGGAAGCATAAAAAATGCAGAGACAAAGAAACAGGACACAAATGACAGAAATGGAGGAAAGCAAACTACTGGATATAGAGTTCAAAACCACACTTTTAAGGTTTTTCAAGAAATTTCTAGAAACCGCCGATAAATTCAGTAAGACCCTCAAAAAGTCTGGTGAGACCGCCAATAAATGTAGTGAGATCCTCAAGAAATCTAATCAGACCCTCGAGGTTATGAAAAAGGACCAACTCGAAATTAAGCATACTCTGACTGAAATAAAGGATATTATGCAGATTTCCAAGAGCACATTAGAGGATCATAAGAATCCAGTCAAAGATTTAAATACAAAGAAGCAAAAAACACCCAACCGGAATAGCAAAATGAAAAAAGAATCCAAAAATACAAAGATAGTGTAAGGAGCCTCTGGGACAGCTTCAAGCGTACCAACATCCGAATTATAGGGGTGCCAGAAGATGAGAGAGAGCAAGATATTGAAAATCTATTTGAAGAAATCATGACAGAAAACTCCCCCTACCTGGTGAAAGAAATAGACTTACAACTCCAGGAAGCGCAGAGAACCCCAAACAAAAGGAATCCAAAGAGGACCACACCAAGACACATCATAATTAAAATGCCAAGAGCAAAAGACAAAGAGAGAATCTTAAAAGCAGCAAGAGAAAGACAGTCAGTTACCTACAAGGGAATACCCATACGACTGTCAGCTGATTTCTCAACAGAAACCATGCAGGCCAGAAGGGAGTGGCAAGAAATATTCAAAGTGATGAATACCAAGAACCTACAACCAAGATTACTTTATCCAGCAGAGCTATCATTCATAATTGAAGGTCAGATAAAGAGCTTCACAGATAAGGAAAAGCTAAAGGAGTTCATCACCACCAAACCAGTATTATATGAAATGCTGAAAGGAATCCTTTAAGAAGAAGAAAAAGGTAAAGATACAAATTATGAGCCACAAATACACATCTATCAACAAGTGAATCTAAAAATCAAGTGAATAAATAATCTGATGAACAGAAAAAAAAATTATTGGGACAGCTGGAAATTTTTGAATATTGACTATAAAATAGGTAAATAATATATAAATGTCAAATTCCCTCAATTTTATAATTATAATGTGGTTATGTAGAAGTTTTTTCTTTGGCCCTAGCCAGTTTTGCTCAGTGGACAGAGCATCAGCCTGTGGACTGAAGGGTCCTGGGTTTAATTCTGATCCGAGGCCCATGCCTGGGTTGCGGGCTCAATCCCCAGTGGGAGGCGTGCAGGAGGCAGCCGATCGATGACTCTTTCATCATTGATGTTTCTATCTCTTTCTCCCTCTCCCTTCCTCTCTGAAATCAATAAAAAAAAGTATTTTAAAAAAAGTTTCTTCTTTGGAAGGACATGCTGTAGAAGGTGAATGGTTATGATATATGCACATTATTCTGATGTTTAGCATACAATGTTTGTGTGACATAAATATGCGTAGAAAAAATATGGCAAAGCATTAACCTATGAATCTACATAAAGGACACAGGAGGGTTCATTGTTCTATACTTGCAACTTGTCTGCAGATTTGAAATTCTTCACAATAAAAAGTTAAAAATGAAGGAGAAAAATGAGACATTCTGCATACACACATCCCTTATAAAAATTCACGACAAGGGTTTTCTGAGTGTACTACCTGGGTTCTTTCAGCAAGAGGGTGGTCACAAGACTGTAATGAGTCTTTGGGCCGAGCTTCTGTGGCGTCAGAAGGTCCATCTCCAACTTCCCCTTTCTGTATGCTTTCCTCCGGTAAAAGACGCATGTTTTCTTTATCACTGTCATCCTTTGACCTTAGTGCTTGTGTTGAAACTTTTGGCATCACTGCTGTTGATCGTGAGCGAACAGCCCTCCCTCTCTGAACAGTCTCCCATCCTTCAGCATCTTTCTGTTCTGTGCAATTAAGGGAAGAAAATAATAAATATTTCTGTAGATAATAAAAAATTTTAAAAACCTATAAAATAAAAATAATTCCAAGCTAATTCCCACTTAATATAAGTCATATACAAATATGACACTGTTACGCAAGGTGTATTGTGTGTGTGTGTGCGCGCGCGTGTGTGCATACACACATACATATACACGTACACACACGCAGAGTCTCTAATTCCTATAACTGCACTGTGTGGTAGGGAATTAATCCTACCCCACAAACATTTTCTTTATTATCCCTAATTTCCAAATAACAAAACTGAGACTTGGGTCAGGAATGACTGGAGGCCAGCCGCAGGGTCCGGAAGTATGAATGACCGTTTATCAGAGCACAGGGTGCACTGTGTGCTCGCCCTCTTCTCAGGGCTGTACATACAGTAACACTTTAATCTTCACAACCACCTATGAGTGCTATCACCCCCTCCTATCAGTAAGGAAACTGAGCCTGAGAGAGGCTCAGTCACCTGCCCAAGGTCACATACTTGGCAAGTCCAGGCAAATGGGTCTGGTGTTCTTGTCCCAACGGCTAAGTGAAAGCTGCCTCCCCAACTCCCAGAATCCAAAGAGTGTGACTGAAGTTTTCTTCTTTTCTAACACATGCAATTGAGGCTAGAAATTTTCCTCAAAGCATAGCTTTACCTAATCCCACAAGATTTTAAATGTTCATTTTAATTCAATTTACATTTTCTAAATTTCATTTTGATTTCTTCTGACTCATGGAATATTCAGAAATAGACTCTAAAATTCCAAAAACTTGAGAATTGTATGGTTATCTTTCTGTACCGGTTTCTAACTTAATTCCACTGTGTTCAAAAGGAACAGAGTAAGTTCAATCATCTGAAATTTTTTGGAACTTGTACAGCCATGGCAAAGTAGCCTATATCAAAATTAACCTTCTTTCCTCCAAACACGGCTATAAAAACTAGACAAAATATCTAAATGAACTGTTTAATGCCCCTGGAAATCAAGCAATACAGGCGAGATTTGAGGAACTATATTCCCTGAGAAATGGGAAGAACAACAACATGAGATCCACATCCACCCCAAAATTTTCCCTGAAGACATTAGGAATTCACAGTGCAGGGGAAGTGAGCCCCACAGAAACCAGCAGTCTTGTCTGGCTGAGACAGACACTGGAGTTCAATGAGCCTAAGCAACGTGGACTGCAGAGGGGCTCACTGCAGGAAAGTGAGCCAAAGAGTCTGCATTCCGTCTTCCCTTAAGAAGTCTGACAGCTGCTAAGCTTTGCATATGCAGGCCAAGACTCCCAGGCACCCCAGAGAACACAGCAGCTGCGATACTAATGAGCTGAGAGATCTGTAGTAACTGCAATGCTGAGGAAACAAATGCTGGAAAACAGGAATGTAGGGGCCTTGGCAAACACCCCAGGTTCTCAGTTGTTACCCGAGAAAGAATAAAGACAAAACTAAAGCATACCAACTGTAATAAAACCTCAAACCAAGCTCTGACGGAATTAAGGTGATCTGTTGGTACTCTTATCTTCTTGCCAAAAGAAAAGTATTTTTAGAAGGAACCTCTATAATTTTTAATATACGTTATTAAACATTTATATAGTAGGTGGTTTGTTGTAAAACACAATCAAGTAACTGAAAATGCCACAAAAATGTTTTTAAAGTAACAAATACGCAGGTAGTTTAGATATTTTACTTTTCGGACACAGACTTTAAAAAAATAACCATTATTAATAGATTTAAGAAAATATGGATTCATCATATAGGACAGAGAAGACATCTCAATAAAAAGTTTCGAGTGAAGCATCAAAAAAAGAATGGGGAAAAACTAAGATGGCGGCATAGGGAAACACCGAAATTGCTGCCTCCTACAACAACTTCAAAACACAATAAAAGGACAGAACGGACATCATCCAGAACTTACAGGAAGGCTGGCGGAGTGGAAATTCTACAACTAGAAGGAAAGAGAAAAGCACATTGATGGTCAGGAGCTGCGGAAGTAAAGTGCAAAGGTACGGAGGCTCGAGAGTGCGCGGAAGGGGGCTGGTACCTGAGGACGCGGATGTCTTTGTGAATCGGGAGGGAGTCACAAGCTCCTGACTGCTCTGAACTCCGGTTCCGGGAAGTCTCTGGGGACCCAGGACTCATACGGGACTGTCTGGCAGCGGGCAGAACTCGGAACTCGAGGGCAGCTTTTCCTCAGAGGTGCTTGCAGCAATTAAATTATCAGGACACTGAGACGCGTGGCCCCTTAGGGCAGGGCTGAGAATCCACCATAGTTCCTTGCTCCGCCCTTTGATTCCCTGAGACCCCGCCCCATCCAGGCTGCGGCAGAGGCTTTTGCATATGAATTCCCTGGCCCTTTGCAACCTGAAAATTACCAAACAAACTGCAGCTGGGCCAGACAGACCCAGAACTTCCAAGAGAAGGCCCAAGGCCCCACAGCAGCTTGCATTGCTTCACAGCTGGGCCTCATCAGGGCACCTCTAAACTCCAAAAAAGGAAGGGGAATCTGCAGTTCTCTTCATAGCTCCTGCTGGGTAACCTCCAAGAGCCAGTGTACCCAGTGGTCAGAGTGGGACCATCCAGATTACAACTCCTCAGCTCCATAAGGGACACACCCAGGGGGCAGACTCAGTGAGCACCAAAGCCCCACTGAAGCAAGTCTTGCCCCAGAAGGGTGTCTCCAGCTCAGAAGTTCTCCCACTGCAGACACAGCCAATTCTCACAGCCAATTGGCCTGGAGGTCAATTCCTCCCAGTGATACCTACAACAATCAAGGCATAACTACAACAAGACTGTGCACAAAGCCCACAAGGGGGTGCACCAAGAGTGTCCTCCTCAGGTAATGGGGGAGGCTGAGCCACTGGGCCCTATAGGACACCTAGCACAGAAAGCCACTCTACCAACACAGGGAAGCATAAAAAATGCGGAGACAAAGAAACAGGTCACAAATGACAGAAATGGAGGAAAGCAAACTACTGGATATAGAGTTCAAAACCACGTTTATAAGGTTTTTCAAGAATTTTATGGAAACCGCCGATAAATTTAGTGAGACCCTCAAGAAAGCTAGTGAGACCCTCGAGGATATGAAAAAGGACCAACTAGAATTTAAGCATACACTGACTGAAAAAAAGAATAATATACAGAGATCCAACAGCAGACAAGAGGATCCCAAGAACCAAGTCAAAGATTTGAAATACAAAGAAACAAAAAATACCCAACCAAAAAAGAAAAAAGATTCCAAAAATATGAAGATAGTGTAGGGAGCCTCTGGGACAACTTCAAGCGTAACAACATCAGAATTATAGGGATACCAGAAGAAGAGAGAGAGCAAGATATTGAAAACCTATTTGAAGAAATAATGACAGAAAACTTCCCCTACCTGGTGAAAGAAAGAGACTTACAAGTCCAGGAAGCGCAGAGAACCCCAAACAAAAGGAACCCAAAGAGGACCACACCAAGACACATCATAATTAAAATGCCAAGAGCAAAAGACAAAGAGAGAATCTTAAAAGCAGCAAGAGAAAGAAAGTCAGTTACCTACAAGGGAATACCCATACTCAACAGAAACCATGCAGGCCAGAAGGGAGTGGCAAGAAATATTCAAAGTGATGAATAGCAAGAACCTACAACCAAGATTACTTTATCCAGCAAAGCTATCATTCAGAATTGAAGGTCAGATAAAGAGCTTCACAGATAAGAAAAAGCTAAAGGAGTTCATTACCACCAAACCAGCATTATATGAAATGCTGAAAGGTATTCTTTAAGAAGAGGAAGAAGAAAAAGGAACTCTTACCATTTGACACAGCATGGATGGAACTGGAGAGCGGATAAATACCACATGATCTCACTCATTTGTGGAATATAATGAACAACATAAACTGATGAACAAGGACTGATCCAGAGACGGAGAGGCATTGATTGGACTGTCGGGCCTCGGAGGGAAGGTAGGGGAGGGTGAGGGTAAGGGGGAAAGATCAACCAAAGGACTTATATGCAAGCATATAGGCCTAACCAATGGACACGGACAACGGGGGGGGGGGGGGTGAGGGCATGACCGGGGGGGAGGGGTGTGAGGGTAGGGGGTAACGTGGGGATAAGGACACATATGTAATATCTTAGTCAATAAAAAATATATTTAAAAAAAAAAGAGTTAAACCTGGGATCTTTTACTCTAGAACGTCTCAAAATTTTATTTACGAAGTTAATAAAGAGTGAAAAGAGAAAAAAAAAAAAGAATGGGAAAGAATAAGCATTATTTGTTAGGCATTTCAATTATGTCAAGTTCATTAATCAGGCTGTGTATATCTTCACTGATTTTTCTCTACTTTGTATTATCATTGTTGGAACTGTTATGTTAAAATCTTCCAGTATGAGTATATAGTTTGAAATTTCCACCCTCATTTGTCAGTTTTTACTTTATTTCTCCCCCTCTCCCCCTGTGGGTGGTATGCAGTAGGCAGCCAATCAATGTTTCTCCCATGGATGTTTCTATCTCTCTCTTCCTCTCCCTTCCTCTCTCTAAAATCAATAAAAATCTTTTTTTTTTTTTTTTTTTTTTTTAAAGAAAATAGCCCTAGCTGGTTTGGCTCAGTGGATAGAGTGTCAGCCCACGGGCTGAAGGGTCCCTGGTTCGGTTCTATTCAAGGGCACGTATCTTGGTTGCAGACTCAATCCCTGGCCCTGGTCGGGTACGTGTGGGAGGCAACCAATCAATGTGTCTCTTTCACATCGATGTTTCTTTCTCTTTATCTCTCTCTCCCTCCCTGCCTCCCTCCCGCCCTCCATCCCTTCTACTCTCTCTAAAAGCAATGGAAAAATATCCTCGGGTGAGGATTAACAACAACAACAAAAAAGAAAACAGATGTGTGAGTAAAGATAAACATAGAATATTACTTTAATATCAAAATAATATTCAAATACTAATTAAATGAAATAGTGACATGTAACTTAAAAGCATATACTGCGTAGAGAATGGAATGACTATTTTTTTTCTTTAAGTCAAAAGAGTCATAAAGGACCTACATTATAAATGAACTGACAAAGGAATTGACAAACCTGAGACTAGAATGATTTCCATATGCTTTCATACATTTTTAAAGAATATTTCATAGCTGTAAGTAGGGCAGATTAATATGATATAAATGATGCGAAAGATAACTATATAATGCTATTAGCTCCAATTTCAAATAAAACAAATATTCCCATTGATGTCCACTTGTCTACTCCATAAAAATGAATGAAAGCCACTCGCCATTTTTGCAGGAAGTCTTCTGCACTGTCACTGGTGGGCAAGACGGCGCAGGAGCTACATCTGAAGAGGCAGTAGTCCCTGAATGATGAGCCTTTACCTTGTCAGCCCAACTAACACCTGCAGAAGCCACGCGGGCAGCAGCCACTGTGCCAGGCGAAGCCCTATGGAGAAAACCGCTGCATTAACAAATCACATAAATATAAATGTTAAATATTAAATATATACTCAGTAGGTTTAAATATTAAATAAATTATATTTGGCCCTAGCCGGTTTGGCTCAGTGAATAGAGCGTTGGCCTGAAGACCAAAGGGTCCTGGGTTCAACTCCAGTCAAGGGCACATGCCCAGGCTGCAGGCTTGATCCTCAGTAGGGGGCATGCAGGAGGCAGCCGATCCATGATTCTCTCTCATCATTGATGTTTCTATCTCTCTCTCTCTCTCTCTCTCTCTCTCTCTCTCTCTCTCTCTCTCTCTCTCTCTCTCTCCCGCTCTCTTTCTCTCTCTGAAATCAATAAAAAACAATTAAATGAATGAATGAATGAATCTCCAATGAGAATAACACCTGCTTTCTTATCAGAAACCATGGAAACCAGAAGGCAGTGAGAGGACATATTCAAAGTGCTGGGGGAGGGGGAAGACTTTAAACCAAGAATTATATGCACTGCAAAACTATCCTTCAAAAGCTAAAGGATAAAGTAAGATATTCTCAGATAAAACTTGAGAAAAACTGTCACTAGCAGACATGTTCAACAAGTCATGCTACAGGGAGTCCCCTACAGGCTGAAATGAGAGGACGCTACACACCAACTTGAATCCACATGATGAAATAAAGAACATCAGTGAAAGTTACTACACAGGTATACAAAAGACCATGTAGATGTATT
Organism: Myotis daubentonii; assembly: GCF_963259705.1. NCBI lineage: Eukaryota > Metazoa > Chordata > Mammalia > Chiroptera > Vespertilionidae > Myotis > Myotis daubentonii. The sequence continues at coordinate 107,469 of NC_081860.1, read as the reverse complement.
TTTTCTTCTGTCACTGATTTAACAGACAACTTCATAAAACAATGATTATAAAACTGTGTTGGTGAGATTATCATGTACAAAGATATAATTTATATGACAATAACAATGATACTATGTAGATCTATCTTTTTGAAAGAACTGTCAGTTCTTGTTATGAGTCATTTAGCATGGAGTATGTTTATGGGTTTAGATTTTGTGCACCTAATTATTTCTGAATATATTATATTTCCTAAAGTTAAACTGTACTGTCCTGGGTTTTCAAAAAACATTTTATTCAAACAATTTCGAACAGATACACAACCATATACATGGGTATTTTTGTAACAGAATATCTGTTTTATAATACTTTAAGGGTGTTAGCCACAGAAAATAATTTACAGCAATGAAAGCCTTAGTAGTTTTCTTTTAGTTCATCTCACCCAAAATTCAAGCTTCGTCGGGCATTTGACGTTGCACTCATTCTATCTGTCGATGGGCTCGGAAGCACATGACGTCCCGGAGACATCTTCTTTACCTCCCACGCCAACGACGTTGGTCTGCCGATTCAAGACAGATGACGTTAGCAGAGAAAAGAGAGGAAGCCTCGTGCTTTCTGGAAGTTACCAGTAGGTGGAAACATAATTAGGTCACAATTTCTTCCTGGAGCACTGTTGACCATAAAGTAACTATATTACCAGTAAGCAATCACAGATGATGCATAGTCAGGATTTTCCACCCACTTTAGCATAGCAAACAACCCTACTTAAGTAAAAAAGGCCATGAGGTACAAAGACATGAGATATACAGTACATCTGTGTTTTGAAAGCCTCCACACACCCAGCTAAACACATTTTAAAATGTGGTACAGTGGCTCTGGTTGGGTGGCTCGGTTAGTTGGAGTGTCATCTCATACACAGAAAGGTTATGGGTTAGATCTCTGGTCAGGGCGCATGTGGAGGCAACCAATCAATGTTTTCCTCTCAAATCGATGTTACTCTCTCTCTAACAAAAACATACCAGTATCTTCTGACAAGGATTAAAAAAAAAGAAAAATTGCTTCTTTATAAAAAAGTGTTGCAATGGTACTGATTCAGGCTAGTGTGTCTACTGTCCTGGAGAACTACGAGTAAGTGTGTAGTCCTGGGATCCAGACAGAAATGCAGTGAGGAGGCTAAAGGAATACCCAGGGAAACATGAGGTCTCCTTTCTCTACCTGAGATCGCCCATGTGAGTGGAAGCATAAACACTTTTTTGCTCTTTGCTGAGAAAGCTAACTCCTCCTTCCTCACAGGCTCACAACCAATCAGCTGCACAATCTCCACTAAAAAGTTTTCCTCCAGCAAAGCGTTCTACACCCTATGCCTTCAGTCGCCTCCTAACTCCCCAGAATCCCTGTGCCTCTTACTCTCCATTCAACTAGTGATTTTGATTTTTTTTTCGCAATGTAACACGAATTGTTAGAAAACAAGAAAATTTAGATAAAAGATTATCCAAATCAAGTCTAAAGCATTTGATAATTAACTGCCCAATCACCTTTCACAAAGGTTGTAACAAATGATATGTCCACCAGACGATGCGAGCCCATTTCCCTGGAAGCTTGCCAACAGCTGATCTCTTCTATTAGAACTCTCATTGGCCTGTGAAAAAGACAGCACTGCCAGCAAGTCTACAATATGTACTATCTGGCACTTCACAAAAAAATGTTTCCTGAGTCCTGGGATAGAGTTTCAGTCTTGTAATGACTTCTTTTTCCTACAGGAATTTCAGTCAAGGTTGTTTAATGTTTTAAAAAATGCTATTTGTGTTTGTTTTTCAAATTTTTGTTTATGATTATCATTACTACTTACGCTGAACTTTTTAACAAGCATTTGAAGTTTTTATTTTGAAATTTGCATGTTGGTACCTTTTGCCCATTTTTTTCTACTGGGATTTGTAACATTTTCTAATTGATTTGAAATCATTTCCTACCACTATTACTATTATGGCTATAAATCCTTTGGGTTAGATGATGTACCTATTTCTCTTTTAATTTTTTATGTGCAATCACATTTTTTTCCTAATAAATCAAGCCTATCAATATTTTCTTTTGTGGTTTCTTACTTTGTCTTACAGAGTCCTTACCCACAATAAAAATATGTAAATATGTATCTACTAGAGGCCTGGTACATGACTTTGTGCACAGGTGGGATCCAGCCGGCCTGCCAGGGAGAGGGGTCGCAGGTGGTTGCCGGGCTGGCCCCGCCCCGATCAGGTGGTGGGACTGATCAGGGGCGGGGCTGTCCAGGGCCGGGGCCACAGGTGGTTTGGCCAGCCAGCCCTGCCCCTGGTCAGACTCCCAGTTAAGGGGACAATTTGCATATTAGCCTTTTATTATATAGGACTAGAGGCCCAGTGCATGAAATTTGTGCATGGGTAGGGTCCCTAGCAGCTGCCGGCTGCCGGCTGGGGCCTTCTTTCATTCCGCACCGCTCCCTGGTGGTCAGCGTATATCATAGCGAGCGATAGAACTCCCAGTCGAACTCCCGCATATTAGCCTTGCATATTAGCCTTTTATATATATTGATATTTTCTTCTCTAAATATGTACAATTTCAACTTTTATATTTAAGTCTCAAGTCTAGGTGAAATTAATTTTGATGCATGATTTGATAAACATAAGCTGAATAATGCCATTTATAGGGAACTTAAGGTTGCTCTCCATATCTGAGAGCTGCCTTGAGAGGCAAAGAGAAGAAATGATGTTAACTGGTTAAGGTAAGAAGAGACGCTCCAGGCGTGTGTTTGAACCATGAGATGGCTGTGAAGGTTGGACTGGGCCTCAGAATCTCTCTCAATACAATCCTCCACACAGCCACCACTGGTTGCCTGGAGTTTGCAAGCAAGAAACAAAAATATAATTAGCTCTTCATACGCATTGGTGGTTACATTATAGAAACTCAATGAAGTTCAATAAAAAAAGAAAAGAAAGATTTGTTGTATATAAACTGTACAAGGTCAAGGACATCCAAGGGAAGGGGGAACTAGAATCAGGGCTCGTGAGGATTAGACGTGGAAGACACAGGCTTTGAAGCAACACTTTTAAACTCTCCAAGATCACATGGTTTCTTTCATCCCTCTTCTCTCTGTACATCTACTCCACTTTCCTTGAACCCGCTTCCCTTTGCTTATCTTCACAGGACAATGCAGCCACCAAACCCAAGTCAGCATTATCATCTCCTACCCTGATTCAACCCAGTGAAGAAATGCACCCTACACACACCAGATCTAATCATATGTTACAAGAAGTAAGGGCAAAATTGCATGGTACAAAGACAACTCAGCCTCACCCACCCAGACCTGTGGGTAAAGCAGGTGCACAAACACAGACACACACACACACACACTCAAAATTTTTACTGTGAGAAACAAAAATTTTAAAAGGATCAACAAATCATGGTTTCCCTGAATTTGGTTTCCTGTGGAATCAAACCTTCTGGATCTGTCTCTTGGGATCCCTTCACTCTCTTGGTTCCCCCAAAGGAGGCATTCTCTACTGGCTGGTTCCACTTACTGAGGCTGAACCAACGTTAAATCCAAGGAAAGAGGTAGCCTGGGCCTATTTTCTTTGGGTAATAGGCATCACTGTAGCTGCATGACTTGGCCCAGATCAAAAGGGATCAGGTTTCACTTAATAAAAACCTTTTATGGCTCAAAATAAAGTGTACAGTTTTATCATGTCTACAGTGCCCTACATAACCTGGCTCCAGCCCACCTGTCCAGGCTCACCTTCTGCTCCGCCGCCCCTTGCTCTCCTCACTCCAGCCCTCTAACACTACATTCCTGACTCCACTGCACGCTCCCACCTCCTGGGTATCAGGATCCATCACCTCCCATGGAATGACTCCGCTCTTTGCCAAGATAAGTCCTCTGAGATTGCCTCACTGAAACAGGCCTCCTTGGGGAAGCCTTCCCGGACTCAAGAAACCGGCTGAGGGAGCCCTTTCTTATGCTCCCAGCCCACACTGTGCTTCTTTTTGATGCCACTTCGCACACTGCTAAGAACTTGACATCAGTCTTTCCTGTGGATGAATGCACCCACCGCACCTTTCACGAGGGCAGGGACTGAGTGTTTTCCACCACTACAGTCCCAGAGGCTGGCACATCGCATTCAGATGTGTGCCGATTCCAGATGAACATTTGTAAGGTGGCTTTGGTCTCTCGTTACTCCCCTAATTAAACATCATCCATTTTCCTTACTGTCCACTACATTAAGAACTACTATACCTTTCCCCACCTTTCTTTCCCTTCATACATGCTCTGCACTTCCATGGCTGTCTTAACTTACCCCTTCATGTGAAAGGCCAACCACTGTTAAAATCTATCATACCTTTAAACACTTCTGCTACCTCCATGAATTCCTTCCTAGTCTATCCCGTCCTTTTCTGAAGAGCTGGATTAGTTTTTTATAGTCATATGTTCTAATTTACCCTTCCCTTAGATTACAAATTCATGAAAGTAGTGAACATATCAAACTCCAGCAGTGAAATTTCTGCACTGGATAAACGGGGCTTGCACTAGTAGGTACCAAATAAATATTTGTTACTCAACTGAATGAGAAATGCGGAGGTCAAGTTCATTGTCAATTTCAATGACTGCTTTAGAAAACGCTGGCAGCTACAATTATAAAGGCCAGAGCTCATTACCTGCTCTGAGCATCGGTCTTCTCTAGTTTTTCCTGAAGTTGAATCCAGTCAATCAATGCTTTGAAATCTCTTACATAATTATCCAGCATCATCAGCACCTCCTAATTGAAAAAAACAGCAAACATTAAATTCCATTCTTTGACTAAAAGTTTAAAAAAAAACACTTCAGAGTGAAGGACTTAAAAATTAATAATTTCTACATTATACTCCTTATTGAGGAAGCTACAAAATATACTGATCTAGATTTTTGGTTGTTGTTTTCATTCTTACTGTTTGGCAAGAAATTAGTGAAGCTGAGAATCTAAAAACCAAGAGATGGTATTGATATTCCTCTCCAGACCTCTAGAATGACCATTCTTTTTTTAAAATATATTTTTATTGATTTCAGAGAAAGAGAAAGGGAGAGAGATAAAGAAATATCAATGACGCCTGACCAGCGTGGCTCAGTGGTTGAGCGGCGACCTCTGAACCAGGTGGTCACAGTTCGATTCCCGGTCAGGGCATATGCCCAGGTTTCGGGCTTGATCCCCAGGGTGGGGCATGCAGGAAACAGCCAATCAATGAATCTCTCTCATCATTGATATTTTTCTCTCTCTCTCCCTCTCCCTTCCTCTCTGAAACCAATAAAAAATATTTTATTTTTTTTAAAAAAAGAAACATCAATGATGAAAGAGAATCATTAGTTGCGGCCTCCTGCATGCTCCCCACCAGAGACTGAGTCCGAACACAGGCATGTGCCCTGACCGGGAATCAAACCGTGACCTCCTGGTTCACCACTCGATGCTCAACTATTGAGCCACACCATCCGAGCCACAGTCCCATTCTTTTAACCCTCTTTATTGTGACGTTAACAAACAGAAAGTACACAAAACACAAATGTACAGATAAATCGTTTCAAAGCACAGACCCAAGCAACCACCACCCAGGACCAAAGTATAACAATTCCAGTCTCTACAAGTTCCCTGGTATCTCCTCCCTATTACAACTCCATGTCTTTCCAAGGTAACCACTGCTTTAATCGGTAATAGTTCAATTTCACCTTATTCCAAAATCCGTATAAATGAACCCACAGTGTATGTGTTATTTTGTGGTTTCTTTTTTACATCCGTTTACTAGGTTCATCCATATTTCAGTGTGCCTGCAATTCATTTATTGTCGGTGTCCAAGGTCACAACTGAACAATATTCTTCAAATGGATATTTATTTATGCAACCAACTGTTGAATTAGATGATTTCAAATTCTGGACATTACAAATTATACACTGCTACTTATGTAAATGTGCTCTACACTGACTGATGTTTGCCTTTCTGTTGGGTATAAGCCCAAGAGTGAAACTGCTGAGCCACAGGGCAGGTGTATGCCCCACTTTAGTACACAACACATACTGGTTTTCCAAGGAGGCTGCCATCCCACCAGCAGTATACGAGAGTTCCCTTTTCTCCACATCCTTCCCACACTTATTTGTCTTACTGGCAATAGCCATTGTAATAGGTGTGAGGTGGCATCTCATTGTAGTTTTTGTTTTTTAAATACATTTTTATTTATTTTAGAGAGAGAGGGAGAGAGAAAGAGAAACATCAATGAGAGAGAAACATGGATCAGCTGCCTCCTGCACACCTCTTACTAGGGATCGAACCTGCAACCCAGGAAGACCAGGAATTGAACCAGTTACCTCTTGGTTCATGGGCTGACCACTGACCCACACTGGCCAGGCTCATTGTAGTTTTGATTTGCATTTCCCTTATAGCTACATTTTTTTCTTATATCTATTAGCAACTGTATGTCTTCCTTGGAAAAGTATCTATTCAGGTCCTCTGCTAATTTTTTTAAATGTTTTTATTGATCTTTAGAGAGAGAGATATAGAAATCTCTGTATCTCTGGATGAGAAATATCATTGATCAGCTGCCTCCTGCACGCCCCCTACTGGGGATTGAGCCTGCAACCCGGGCATGTGCCCTGGCCCAGAATCGAACCAGTAACTCTTGGTTCATGGGTTGACGCTCAATCACTGAGCCACAGGAGCCAGACCCTCTGCTCACCTTTTAACCATTTTTTTCTCCTTGTTAAGTTGTATGTGTTCTACAACAGACAAGACATGGAAACAACCCAAGTGGCCTTCAGTGGGTGAATGGATAAAGAAGATGCGCTACATATCTACAAAGAAATACTACTCGGCCATAAAAAAGATGAAATATTCCCAAATGAAGTACGTCCCATGGAAAAGGACAAAAACCATATGATTTCACTCATTTGTGGGATATACAACAAAAAGCCACCAAAGAACAAACAAACAAAAAGCCAAACACAGAAACGGCAACATAGCGAGGAAACGGGGTGGGAAGAGTGAAGACAGCAGAGGGTCAAACACAAGGTGGAGGAAGAGCCCAGGTGCTGGGTCATGTGCTGGTACAGGTGTGTGCTAGACAGCTGCACACCGTGACCTGTCTATGGCACTGTTAGCAATATTACTCCAATAAGTTTAATTTTTTAAATGATAACTTGTTCTATGAAGACATTACTTTTCCATAACTAAGTTTTAAACTGACTTTATAGTATCAGTGGTACTCAAAAACCTCAAAATCACTTTTCAAATATAAATGCTTAAAAATTTTGGCTACACTTTGGAAATTAGGCCCAACACTAACAATAAACTACACCTAATTACTCACAAACGAAATACAGCACCAACCTCACTTTAGTCATAAAAGTTAGATTCTACTTTAAAAGACCCTTCTGAACAAAGAAGTATTGTTTATCTCCTTTCAAAGATAATCCTTAGTGACAAATCACTGGTAATAGTCTTCTACAATCAGGAAAAGGGAAAATTTTTTATTTAGTTGGCTTCCTTTTCTCAATTCTACTAATATAATTAAAATTAGTTCACTGAATTAATTCAACTTAAATCACTTAGAGCAAAGATTAAATTCAGAATGATTTATTCCATAAGTTTTCTGAATCTCACTTTTAAAAGAGGAGGAGGAGGAGGAGGAGGAGGAGGAGGAACAATCTCTACAGGACAAGACTACAGCAGCTATACCTGTGATACTCGTTGGCACAGAGAAAGTACATTTGGTGCTTAAACAACCTATTTTAAGGAATGTTTAGCTCCACTTAATCAGAAGTGATCAGAGTGGAACCATGCAGCTGTAATCCGAGTCATGTTTTACGAACAAGGGAACACAAACAGACAGGCAGCTGGAGCAGCCTCGCAGTCAATGATGCACATCTTTCCCCCACAGCCATGAAGGCCATTCTGTCAAGGGGGACGGAAAAGAACAAAAGTGCCTCTGAAAGTGACGTTATAGGCACTCAGATAAGTACATATAGATGTACAGCTACAATTACCAATGACTTTACCAATTGGCTGCAACAGATTTGATTGGTTTGTAATGAATCCTCGTCACTGGCGCGCAGTGCCGGACGGTTGGCGCCATCCCTTTGTCCTGCTGACACCTAACACCGGCGCACAGGCCCTTGGGCCCAGGGCACCGATAGAGCCTCCAATTCAGCTCCAGGAGTGAGCAGCGCTGAGCCCAGTGGTGATGAAGGGGTGAAAACACGCATCACATGAGAAGGCAGTGATAAAGGGAACCTTATTAAAGACAGAGCTTCACAAAGTGAAACCAGTTTAAAGAGCATGATTTTTAAGACCGGCTTTTTTTAAAGCTACTAGTGGAATAGCAGTTCATGGAAATCATCTGAAAGAAAAAGAGCAGATAAACCCTCGCAATCATGTTAATAACATCATTCACAGTTATCCGCACGAGCAATCCAGCCCTCCCGCAGACCCTGTGGGAACCAGTTGAGAGGATGGCTCCCACCTCACTACCTGCGCCCTCTCCCCACCCACCCTCCAGTCCACTTCATAGGGGAGAGGGGGAAACGCAGGGCTGATGGTGAGCGCACAGTGTTGTTGGAATGTCAGTTCTCAACAAGTCCTGCAGGAGTGGCTGATGGCATAACAGGCACATCGTCAAACGAAAAAAATGAGAAATTCAGCCTCTTGATTACAGAGGTGGACCCTAGTCCACAATCCTGGCTGAAACAGAAAACATACTTTTTACTATCATGTTACACTTATCATGTGAATTATATCACAGAGCTATTACTAACTGCAAAACACAAAAATCACAAATAGTGACGAATCTTGTCAATACTTCTGCAAATCAAGGGTTGACTCCACCTGTAGAATGAGGGGAAAACCTGGATTATGTATCTCACAAAGATACTAATCAAATGAGATAATGGATAAAAGAATTTTAAAAAAACACCTCTAGGTAGTACACACCCAGCACACGTTTTGGCCAAATGCTTGTTGTGTATTTTAATCCCCACCTGTACGTGCTGGAGGGGAGAGCAGTCGAGCTGGGTATGAAAATACTGTTAAGCTCCCAGGTTTCACTGCTCAGTATAAGCCTCTGAGCATCTGGGCAAAGCACAAAGAATAGAGACCACAACTCTCTCTGCTCTCGCTGTCAAAACCTCCATCATTACATCTACAACCTGAACAAGTTTCTATTCCTGTTACACTGTCACGAAGCGTTGGCAGACGACTGACAGAGCCAGAATCACAAGCCACACTGTCTTATGGCCAAGTCCAGCCTCTCCAATGCAGACCAGCACAGAGACATACTGACAGTCGGACAAACTCATTTCCATGAAGAGGCACACTCTTTACAAACAAATTTGACTTCTTCACGCAACCTTCTGTTATTTTTCATCATAAAGCAAACAAGCTGCTAATCTGCTCTCTAGGGCTGACCTGGAGATTATCTAGGCCCACACACTCACTTTAATAAGAAAATATAACTCAAAATTAAGTCCAATAGTGTTATCTACCACAACAGGCTGACTCATCAAACTCTGTGGATGATTTTGCCCCAAAATATTTTTTAAATAGAAGAAATTTTATATGCTGATAGTAACAATATTGTGATAATCAAACCATAAGTTTGGATGATTTCAATTACTCTTCATTCTAAACATCTGCTTCTGACGAATCATAATTCTAAGCTAGTCTAAAGCCTGTTTTGGTTGTTTCCAATTTTAGAGGAAAGGCAGCAGCTGTCTCAACGCATAACTTTCCTTTGACCCGACATACATTTCAGAGGTCGGCAGCCAATGCCAGGGTTCTCAACCCTGCTCACTGTAGAAACAGAGAGGCTGCCTTCGTCATATGTGCATAAAGATGTGTCACTCTGGACTTCCTCAAATTAATTTTATTCAGTATAAAGTAATACAGTATCGTTTGTATTTACTAAAAAGCCAGGCTTTGTAGTGAATTTTTAGAGACAGCTCATGCTGTGTGTCTGTTTAATATCCTATTACAAACACAAGGTTATCTAAAAATAGAAACATGCCTCACTGAGGACATGCCACCCCCACCCAGGATGGTTTATGGGTAGCCATCAATCTCACTTTTCCCACCCAGAGAGAGTCAGGAGAGTGATAAGTATCTCAACGAAAAGGGAGCGATGTCTAATTAAAGACAGTAAACGGGAAACCAAAGAACGTGAAAAATCTCACTAGTGCCACCTACAGTATCAAGGGAGAATGAAGAGAAGAGATTTTTAAAAGTGTGTGTGTGTGTGTGTGTGTGTGTGAGTGTGTGTGTGTGTGAGTGTGTGTGAGAGAGTGTGTGTGTGTGAGTGTGTGAGAGTGTGTGTGAGTGTGTGTGTGTGAGTGTGTGTGTGTGTGTGTGAGAGAGTGTGTGTGAGAGTGTGTGTGTGAGTGTGTGTGTGTGTGTGTGTGTGTGTGAGAGAGTGTGTGTGTGTGAGTGTGTGAGAGTGTGTGTGAGTGTGTGTGTGTGAGTGTGTGTGTGTGTGTGTGTGTGAGAGAGTGTGTGTGAGAGTGTGTGTGTGAGTGTGTGTGTGTGTGTGAGTGTGTGTGAGAGAGTGTGTGTGTGTGAGTGTGTGAGAGTGTGTGTGAGTGTGTGTGTGTGAGTGTGTGTGTGTGTGTGTGTGTGAGAGAGTGTGTGTGAGAGTGTGTGTGTGAGTGTGTGTGTGTGTGTGTGTGTGTGTGAGAGAGTGTGTGTGAGAGTGTGTGTGTGAGTGTGTGTGTGTGTGTGAGAGTGTGTGAGAGAGAGTGTGTGTGATTTCTTGCCCAGGACTATATATCAAGACAGCTTTCTACCAAATCTTGCACACAACATAAAAGTACATAATTAGGAAATGCAAAAATCAACAACCAAAGTACCCTTGAAAAACCAAGAAACACCCAAGCTCTCCTGGAAGCAGCGAGGAGAACAGTGGTTGCAGGGGTGGGGGAGCTAGGGAGAGGCTTGTCAGAGGGGGCAAACTGTCAGTTGTAACATGAGCGAGTTCTGGGACCTACCGTGCAGCCCTGTGACGACAGTTAATACACGGAGGGGAATGAGCAAGTCAGGTGGAGCAGAGACTGGAGAATCTGGCTTCAAACGGATTGCAAAGCCGCACACAAAACTTACCTTACATTCCACCACACTCTGATCTGATTCACAAGTGACATAGATTTCATCGACTGCCCGGCGAAGATTGTCAAAAAGAAATGCCCAGTATCTAGCTCTCAGATCAATTTTGCGAGGGTGCCTTGTCTTAGTGGGACTTTTATCAAAGTGTTTATCTCCAGTTGTAGCTGCTATTTTACAATCTCCCGAGGTGTTCTGGTGAAGCAAAACGAAACATGAAAAAAATGTTTTGAAAATCCTCCACGGGTTGGATTATTACATAAAGCACATGTTTCAACATAAATACTTAAAAACACGACATCATTCTTCTCAGCTTATATCACAGCACATTGAAATCACTTAAACAAAGCTTGTAAAGGTTTGAAAAGTTAATTCTTATTTCAGGCATGTCTCATTGGAGGTATTAGGAGGACCTCAACTGTGACTAGACCCTTATTCAAAAAGGAGCACCAAAGAGGCGCCTGATTTATTGGAAGAGCGTATGGCACATTTACATACATTGGCAAATAATAAAGAGCAGGGCCAACATTGTGAAACAGCTTGCATATATTCTTTTCATTGAAAAAATAATAACATACACTACACAGTTCTATTCAGCTGCTTAATTTTATTGTAAACCAATTTAAAGTAAAAATTAACATATAAGTGCAAAACAACTGACTAGGAGAAAACATGATGGATTACTATCACCAAGCACATGCAACTGCAACCTCCCAGCCCCAGCAGCACCTGCAGCCACAGGAAGCAGGACTCACAACACGGGTGGCAACACCTGCGGGCCTGACAGCCCCAGAAGCAGCGCAGGTGCCCGCTACCCGAGCTCCCCCGCCCACCAACGCAACCCCCATGCCATGGAGACACTGCCCAAGACCCACAAGACCCTAGACTCAGCGGGCACCGCCATCTCAGTGGCAATACTGCAACAGCAGAGACCCGGGCAGCAGCCAGGTACCAGCGGCCCCCCAAATACACAACAGCAACAAAGAGGGCAGCTGGGACACCTCTGGCGGACACCTTGGAAGGTAGACAGTGCTGGCGATCAATTCTAACGAGTCAGCTCAGGTAAGAGAAACCAAAACCTGTCCTATAGCACCACCTTCTGGAAAACAAAAAAAGGCCTCTAATTACCAACATGTTGAAATGCTAGGCAAAAAAAGCTTTACCTAAATTAAGAAAGTTGTTCACTACTTCAAATTCACTGGATGAGGGAAAACCCATCAAGCACCATGAAAAATCACAGTATCACACACACACAAAAGAGACAAATCTCCAGAAACCAAACTTAAAGTCATGGAAGATTGTGATCAACATGATCGAGAATTCTAAATGGCCAGGTGGCTCTGGTGGTTAGAGCCAGACAAGAATAATTTATCCAGCAAAGTTATGCTTCGGATACAAAGGAGAAATAAAGGCTCTCTCCAACAAAAAACTGATGGAGTTCACCACCATAAGACTTGGCTTCTGCCCTGGCTGGTTTGGCTCAGTGGATAGAGCGTCGGCCTGTGGACTAAAGGGTCTAGGTTCGATTCAGGTCAAGGGCACCACCCTGGTTGTAGGCTCTCGATCCCCAGTAGGGGGCGTTCAGGAGGCAGCTGACCAATGATTCTCATCATTGATGTTTCTATCTCCCTCTCCCTCTCCCTTCCTCCCTGAAATCAAAAATATATTTTAAAAAAAAGACTTGGCTTCTAAGACATGTTGAAAGGAGCTCTTCTGCCAGAAAGGAAAAGACAAAAGTCTGACAAGGTGATAGGGATTATCAGAATTGAGTGTTAAAAACCTAATTATTGCATAAAGGTTAAAGGGGGAAATCATTAAAAATAACTACTGCTGCTTCAATGTGGTAATGAACACATACCATAAAAATAGATAATTTGCAACAACAAATACACAATGGGGGAGTAAGGAAAGGATGAAACTTGTATAGGCAAGTAAAGATAAGATGCTACCAGAAGGACAACTGTATATGAACTCTGGACGCCACAAACAGAGCTCTAGCCCAGCGGCGTGGCTCAGCGGGGGAGCACCACCCACGACCAGGAGCTCACCGGTCCGATTTCCAGTCAGGGCACAGCCTGCCTTGCGGGCTCCATCCCCGGTGAGGGCATGCAGGAGGCCAATGGACGTTTCTCTCTCATTGATATTTCTCTCTCTATCCCTCTCCCTTCCTCGCGCTAAAGGAGGAAATCAATAAAAACAGAAATCTAGATCAGAGACACAAACATAAACAAGAGAAAATGAAGACAATCATCATAGAAAATCACCAAATTAAAGTATCAGTCAGAAACACAAGAGAAAATCAACAATGGAGCTATAGAGCAATCAGAAAACCAAAAATGGCAAGAGTACGGCTTCATATATCAGTATCACCTTAATGTAAATGAACAACTCACCAATCCAAAGGTACAGAGTAGCTGGACAGATGAAAAAACAAGACCCAACAATACACTGCCTAAGGAGACTCATCTCAGTTACCAAGACAGACACAGGTTCTAGGGGAAGGTGTGGAAACCAGTGCTCCAAGCAAATGGGAGCCCAAAGCAAGCATATGCAGCCATACTTATCATACAAAACAATGGACATTATATACATATGGGCATTATATAAAGGACACAAACAAAAAGAAAATGCAACATTAACATATATGCACCCCACTTAGAAGCAAGTAAATGCATAAAATAATTATTAACAGATCTCAAGGTATATATATTTACGAAAATAGTAGGAGACTTTAGCACCTCACTTAGACAGTAGGGCAAGAAAGAAATATTGGCCTTAAATGACATGAGTCCAGACGTCCTTAAATAGATAATAGACAACATATTCCATCCAGAAGCGACAGAATACACATACTTCTCAAGTGCACACGGACAGACCGTATGTTGGGACACAAAGTAAGTCTCCATAAATTTAAGATTGAAATTATATCAAACATCTTTTCTGATCACGATAGTATGAAACTAGAAATTAACTACAAGAAGAAAAATGACAAATCACAACTATGTGGAAATTAAACAACATGAACTGAACAACAAATGGGTCAATGAAGACATCAAAGGAGAAATCAAGAAATACATGGAGACAAATGAAAATAAAAATATGACACCAGCACCCGTGGCAGGGGCAGGGAGCTTCCCTCTTCTCTGCCAAGGGCTACCTGGATATTTATAACGTCATTCAAAGGCCACACAAAGTTATCACCCTAAAAACTAGCCTGCTGTATTCGGTCAAACATTTAACCAACTCACCCCTAATGCCTTGGTTTCTCTTACCTGAATCATGAAGAAACAGAAAATCTGAACAGACCAATCACTAGTAAGAAAGTTGAAACAGTAATCCACAGCTTCCCCCAAACCAAAAGTTCAGGACCAGACGGCTTCCCTGGTAAATGCTACCACCCAAAGATTTAATACCTCAATTTCCTCATTTGTAAATGAAGACAGTAATAAAGCCTACGTCACAGGGTTATTATGATAAGCAAATAAATTAATGTTTGTAAAGTATTTAGCACAAGCTGTGCACATAGTACTATATAAATGTCTTTCAGCCCTGGCTGGCATTTCTCGGTGGTTAGGATGTTGGCATGCGCACCGGAGGGTCTCGGGTTGGATTCCTGGTCAAGGGCACATACCTGGGTTGCAGGTCCAATTCCCACCCGGATCGGTTGGAGTGAGTGTGGGAGGCAACCAACTGATGTATCATGTCGATGTTTCTCTCTCTCCCCCCTCCTCCTTTCCTCTCACCCTCTCTAAAAAATTAATGGAAAGTAAACTGTATTTTATAACTAAAATAAGAAGTGAGCAAAGAGTTGCATATGCTTTACCTGTTTAGTAGTTTTATGAGTGCCCTGAATTGTCCTCTTTGGTTTTCCACCAGTTTGAAATTTAGATTTTCCTTCAAGGCAAGAATAAACAGATAAATATACAGATCGACAAACAACAGAAAATGGAACCACACAAATCACTCAGACCTACTCACACACAGCCTCCTTCTAGTCACCGCCAACCTGAACCACGGCTGTAACTGAAAACAAATTCCCAAGGTCCCAGAGACTATTCTCGTGGAGCAGCTGCCTCAGGACAGGAGTGAACCAACTCCTTAAAGAGGTCAGAGTTTCTGACAATTTAAAAATAAGGTCAAATGGAAAACTTCTGGAAAAAATTTGTCTCATGAGTGAAAACATGAATAAAAATAAAATTTAAAAAGATCAAGTTAGTGATACTTCTCAACTTATATATACAGGTCTGAAAAATACTTGTTTGAATTCAAATCGTATTTCAACAATACAATTAGGAATACACTTTTTACATAAAACTCAGCATTTTCTGTTCCGATGAACTTACCTCACGTAGGACATACAGTTTCATTTTGAAGCGGGAGGATTTTCAGTTGTTGTATTTTTGCAGTCAGACATCTCTCTCACTTGTTCTTTTTTATGAATGAGTCTGAGCTACTTCATAACACTGTGGATTTCTATTTCACGCAGTACTTTAACCTCGATTCCTTTCTTCACGAAGACTTAAGCGAACCACCTACTGCCCTGAGCAGAGAGCTGGCCCGTGCACCGAAGGGTTGCAGGTTCACTCCTGGTCAAGGGCACATACCTGGGCTGCAGGTTGATCCCCAGCCCAGCTGGGATGCGTGCGGGAGGCAGCCAATCTGTGTGTCCCTCTCACGCTGATGTTTCTCTCTCCCTTCCTCCCTTCCTCCCTCCCTCTTCACCTCTCCCCCTCTCCCTCCCTTCCATTCTCTCTAAAAATCAACAGGAAAAATATCCTTGGGGGAAGATTAACAACAAAAAATGTACGTACCATCATCATCTTTGCTTTCTAGTGGAACACTCCACGCTATTAGATTTCTGGCTGTACGACCCTCCTCTGCAACTATCCTCCTGACTTTGTCATGGCTGTTGGAGCGCTGGAATGAAGCCTATGTACAGAAAAGAGAATATTTATTGAGTTATTAGTCAAGACACAAAATATATTTGGCAGATAAATGCATTATTTCTTATGTTTCTCTGAAAGAAAACACACTCTATTCATTTTTCATAATCCCGTTCCTATAAAAACGTAACTAGTAACTTACGTAGAATCGTTTTGAACATTTTAGTCTAAGTAAGCATCAGGGTTTGAAATGCAATAAATGAGTCTGAGATACTTCATAACACTGTGGATTTCTATTTCAAGCTGTATTTTAACCTCTATTCCTTTCTTCAAGAAGACTTAAACAAAAACATTACTTTCATCCTAGGTCACAGTGTGCCACCTAGTGCTACATGGAGACTTTTACAAAGATTTGCTCAACTATTAGCTGTTTCAAAAAAAAGCAAACACCAGTTTCATGTAAAAGTTTTTATATTCAACTCTTATAATATATAGTCTAACAAAGCAATTGTTCATAATGTTCGCCAAAGTGTCTATAGATTTCTGAAACTTACTCCTAGACTGGGGGAAAAATTATTTTCACTCATCTCTAAATAATTTCTACTTGTAGCAACTTCACTGATAATCTGGAACTGCTGTCAAGCATTGCTTATTAAATTTTTATGTCTGTACCTACATAAAGGTATCTCCTTTACACAGGAATTAAGAGAGGGATTCACAAACTGAACGGGGACTCCCCGAGGCCACACAAGGAGGGAATGAGAAGGAAGGAGGTACAGCAGAGCGATGTGCTGGGAACCCAGAGTGAAAACATCCGATTTGTTTGGTAATGGCCACCCCAAATCTCCCAAGGCAACCGGTTTCCAGGAAGACTGGGCTCCCCTAGAGACTCCATTCCCTCCTCCTCCTGGGTTGGAGTGCTGTTGTTTAAGGAGAGACTTAGACCTGTCTGAAAATCTCCAGTTAGAAGGGGAAGTGTAGGGAAGGGAACCTGTCTGTCCAGGCTCTGGGGAGTTTCACCACGCTGACCCCATCCCAGACCCAGAGAGCGCCTGGCCCGACCTGCCAGCCTCAGGGAGAGGGTGGCTTCTTCAGAGCTGGCTGGGTCCTGGGCAGAACGGCAGGGCAAGCTGTTGGCATGGATGGATTTATATCTTTTTAAAATTAAGACAAAAAGGAAGCCGGCTTCCACTTGTGTATCTGCCCTAGGTCCCACAAATGGTAGGAGTGGGGCTCTCAGGTTGAACACTACATTCACAGGTGTTCACTTCATTACTGTGCTTCACAACAAACGTGTTCCCTAGAGTAACTTGTATGTAACAAATGTGACATCAAAAAAGGTAATAAATAAAAAATAGGTTGGCCCATCTGGTGTGGGGTGTAGCTCAATGGTTTGTGCCTCGACCCAGGAACCAGGAGGTCACCGTCTGATTCCGGTCAGGGCACATGCCTAGGTTGAGGGCTTGACCCCAAAATGGGACATGCAGGAGGCAGCCGATCCATGATTCTCTCTCATCATTGATGTTTCTATCCTTTCTCCCTTCCTCTCGCTGAAATCAATAAAACATTTTTTTAAAAAAAAATGGGTGGAAGAAAGAGAGGAAAGAGGGAGGCCCCCAAAAAATTAAGGTTAGTGTTTGAGGTAGTTTGATCACTTACCATCATTCTTCAATTCCCTTCTATGCCAAGAAGCGCTCATTTACCAAATAAACCCATGGGGTATGACTCCTAGAATTAAAAAACAATTAATTATACACACACACACACTAGTAGTCATAACACTGTCAAGAAACCATATCTATACATATAAAAGGCTAATATGCAAAGTGTCCCCTCGGAAGTTTGACCAGGAGCCCAGGAGTTCGATTATTGGCTATGATGTGCGCTGACCACTAGGGGCCGGCCCTGATCACCTGGTGTATAAATTTCATGCACCAGGCCTCTAGTTTATTCATAAAAAGATAAAAATCTCATCCCAAGTTTCTAATTAATCTAACAACAAAAAAATTGCTCCTTTATACTGCCTGTTTCAATATAATATAGCATGTTTTAAATACTCCATGTTCTCCAAAAAGTAAAATAAAATGGGACAGTGCTAAGTACAGAAGCAGCCCATGATAGCCCAACCCAGAGGTTCCGTGTTTTTTACTCCCATCTATAAACACACACACTCTGTATCCTGACTCAGTTTACACACGTGTAACTAAAGCAAGTTTCATGAAGTAATATGTATCCCTGTTATGTGAGAGGCACTCTGAGGTTTCCTTCTCTGTTCTATTTTTTTTGATTATTGCTTTCACTTAGTTGGTTTCTGACCCACTAATAAACCCCAACCCCGGATAAGGAGCACTGTGCAACCTTCTTGGAGGCCTCTCCCTCCAGGGAGCATGCTGTGCCTTTTCCTTCCCTTCCCACCTTCCCCTCCCTCCCGTACCCTCAAAAAAAATAAAGTAAAATAAAATAAAATCCTCTGGGAAACTTTCAAAAAGTGAGATTTTGTCATAATAGGTTAATTACCAATTATATCAGACTCTCCACAGAACAGAGTCCGCTTGACAGGAAACCCAGTTAATGTGGCCAGACCTTTACTCAAAGAAATCCAGGACAGAGGAGCCAGACTGAGCACAAAGGGAGAGGGAAATTGCTGCAAAGAATGGCCTAACCCGGTAAGAAGAGCTCATGAACAAAGAAAAGCAAGCAGCAACGGGAACCAAAACTTTTGGAACGAGAGCCGAGACCTTTTATCCTTTGTCACGTGAATTTGCTCCTTTGAAATGCAGCACCTCCGATGAAAGCATATGTGCAGACAAAAGTTTATGTGCACGCATTCACAGCAGTATTATTCATAATAGCCCCAACGTGGAAATCACCCAGTGCCCACAAATGATGGATTTTTAAAAAGGAGTATATCCTTCAATGGAATATTATTCAGCCATAAAAAGGAAGAAAGTGTTCCTACATGCTGCAACACGGGTGAACCTTGAAAACATCACGCTAAGTGAAAGAAGCCAGTCACAAAGACCCCATATTACATGTATATGGAACGTCCAGACGGCAGTCCACAGTCAGGAAACAGATCACTGGGTGTCTAGGGTTTCTTCTGAATACACTAAAAAAACATGTGTTAAAGGGGTGAATCGTATGACATCCAGCCCAGTGTAGCTGTTGGATTTTTAAAGGGCAGCCCCTCTGCTCACCACTCCCCAGGCCTCTCCGTCTCACTCAGAGTAAAAGCCCAACTCCTCACAGTAGCTGCCACGCCCTCCACTTCCTAGCTCCCCCTAAGCTTCCTAGCTCCCCCTACACTTCCTAGCTCCCACATCCTAAACTTCCTAGCTCCCCACACCTCCTCTCCTCCCTGATGCTCATTCCACTCCAGCCACACTGGCCTCTTCATGTCCCCCAACATAGCAGACACACTCCGGGCTCAGGGCACCCCCATCTGGAGCAGCCCATCTTTGGCCTTCCCAAGCACTATTTTAAAAATTGCAACCCATTTCTCCTGACTCCCGCCACCTGCAGGCCTTATTCCACGTCTCCTCTAGAGCACTTATCACCGGATATTATTTACTTGGCTGAGGTAGTGTCCCATCTTTCCCAACAAGAACGCAAGCTCCACGATGTCTCTTGGGTTTCATGACTGCTATAGCCTCGGAACGTGGAACAGATCATGGCACCGAGCGGGCATTAATGTGTACTAACGAATGAAACCCATGCTAAAAAATCTGTGCTCCTTTCCTCTCACCTTCTACAGATTCAAAGCCTGCCAATTCAAGGCCAGTTCAAAAGTGATCTTCATAAACCCTCCTCTGACACCCCCAGCTGAGAGAGATCTTCATCTGAATCCCCAGACTTTATCCAAATTCTTTCCATCTAAAAAGCGGGGGAAGGCATGCTATAGTGGAAAGACTTTATGGAGGCACCGAGTCCACCAAATCACTGTGACTTTGAGAAGTCATTTATTTAACCTCTCTGAGTTTCAGTATTCTCATCTCTAAAAATGAAGGCCAGGCATTTACCCAACAAACAAAAACACAGTTTCCAGAACAAGATCTATATACAAATGTTCAAATCAGCTTCATTCATAATACACCACAACTGAATCAACCCAAATATCCATCAAGAGAAGAGATAATCAAACTGTGATATATCCATAAATAGAACAGAATGAACTGATACAACGGAAAAGATAAACTTCAGACATTATGTGTGGAAAAAGAAAAAGAAACTGGACACAAAAGCGTACATACTGAATGATTCCGTTTATATCAAGTTTAGAACATTCAAAACTAATCTTGGGTGAGAAATGTTGAGGGACGGCTGCCTTGGTCGAAGGGGAAGCTTGGACTAAGAAGGTGTACAAGGGGACTTTCTGGGAGACGGAACTGTGGCAGTGGTTCAATTATAGATAAAATTGATGATATTTATTGAACTGTCCACCTAAAAAGTGAGTGCACTTTGTATGTAAATTATACCTGAACAAAATGATTCCAAAAAAAAAAGGGCAGATAGCTGAGGGGTGGAATATGAAGGCTACCTGACTTACAAAGTTGCTAGAAGGATTAGATAAGGAACATATATACTGAAGTAAGTATGACACAGCGAGAGACTGCAAACTGATGTGGGACTGAATCCCAATGTGGCCAGTTTTCATAGTTACTGGTTATATAGCCTTGGACAAGTCACTTAATCTCTCGGAAACGACGTTTTCACTTCTGTTCAGACAATAACATCTGCTTCGCTGAAATGGTCGCGTACGAGAGATCACCACGTTAATGCAGCATCTGACACACAACAGGTGCCCAGATACTCGTTCATATAACATATAAAACCCGCACATACAGATGCTCAGTAAGTGTTTTCCTCTTTTCCCCTTCTTCCTGCATGAGAGTTTTCTTAAGAGAAGGAGAGGATCGATATCTGAATGATCTTCTCTCTCACCTGCTTAACGTGCCTTACAAATGGCAGGCCCTCAACAAAGACTTTGAAGGAAAGGAAGGAAGCTGGATGGCTTGATGATTACGAGGGATTAATAAACAGGCAGAGCAGAGGATTCTCAGGGCAGCGGACGTCCTCCATGCGGCACGATGATGGTGAAGCCCCAGGACAAACGCTTTTAAAGTCTATGTTTAGAACTCTGTCTTTTGGGCCACAGTCACCAAAGTGATGTATAAAGGCATGTGCACAGGAACACTGATGAGGCCTCCGTGCGTCCTCCAGCGGGTGCCCTGGCCTGCACCAGGACGGGCTTAACCATGGAAAGTGAAACCTCGCAGCTCGAGGGAGTGGGAAGGAAGGTGGACTAAGCCAGCGGTTCTCCACCTTCTGGCCCTTTAAATACAGTTCCTCCTGTTGTGACCCAACCACAAAACTATTTGCGTTGCTACTTCATCACTGTCATGTGGCTGCTGTGATGAATCGTCATGTAACTATCTGAGATGCAGGATGGTCTTAGGCGACCCCTGCGAAAGGGCCGTTCGACCGCCAAAGGGGTCGCGACCCACAGGTTGAGAACCGCTGGTAAGCCTTTGCTGAGGGCAGTTCCACACGCTCTGCAGACTCCTCCGTTACTCGCTATCCACAAACGTATGAGATGGAAAGCATGCGCCCCATTTCACAGACGAAGAAGCCGAGCCCCAGAGAAATGCACGATCTGGAGTCAGTTCTGGGATTCAAACCACCACCCGTCCGTCCGTCCGTCCGCCCGCCCGCCTGCCGTCACAGCTCATCCCATCGCACTTCCTCCCACACAGACAACCTGTCAAATCCTTGAAAACGGGCTCTTTAAAACACTCACTCCTCACAGGGTGTTTGCTATTCAGACCGGCTCACGCTGCGGCATCCGTGAACAAGCGCCCAGCACCTTTGTACGGAAAGTCACAACCAACAGGGAAAGGACACGAGCAGAACAGGAACATAAATAACCCAGAAAACACGCCGGGGCCGCCCGGCCGGACCGCCGACCAGAGGCCGAAAGCTTCGCCCGGACCCACCACGTGCCAGCAGGTGCCCGGGACGAAGGCGCCGCTTCCGGCCTCAGTGTCCCTTTCTGCACCGAGCACAACCTCCCATCCCTCCGCTGATGAGCACGAAACGGTGCTGCAACCAACACTGTGAACGGCACCAAGCAACACACCCAGCATTACAGCCCGTCAGCCGCCCTCCGAGCGGCTCTGTCCACGGACAATAACCGGCACCCACAGCGGGGAGGCGGCCGCGGAGGCCGTGGCAGCAGGTGCGGCCCGACCCGGCGTCGCCCGCTGTCTCCCCCACGCGCGCGGACACGCCCGCGAGGCGCCGGGCAGGGGCGCTGACACCGGGCGCAGCCCTGGGGTCTCTCGCCCTCGGGGCCTCCGTCCGGCCCGGTCGCCCCGCTGAGCGCAGGGAACGCGCCGAGGACCCGCCGACGAGGGGCCGGCGGCGGCCATCACCTGTCAGCGAAGGGCCGGCAGGGAGGCCGCTTCCGGAACCCCGGGCCGGGAGGACGCCCCGGGAGCGAGCCCCTCCGCCCTCCCGTCCGGCCGCCCCGCCCACCTCGCCCCAGGCCCCTCGGCCCCCCGCCCCCCCGGGCCCGCCCCGGCCGCCGGCTCCCCTCCCCCCGCCGCGCCCCCCGGCCTCGCCACCCGCACGCCCGGCTGAGGGGAGGGGTGGGAGGGCGTACCCCGCCGCCGCTGCGTCCCCGGGGGCCCCGCGAGGCGCTCCGCCGGCGGCGTCCCCGCCCAGGCCCGCCCGGTCCGAGAGGCGGGCGCCCCTCGCGGACACTCACCGCGGCCGCCCAGCGCGCGGGAGGCGCCTAGCGAGCGTCCCGCCGGGAAGGGGGCGGGGCCGCGGGGCGTCACGTGACCCGCGCTGGCCGGCGGTGCGCGTGCGCAGTCCGCTGCTGGGGGGGGGCGGTGAACGCGGGGGCTGCCGCGGAGCGGGGCTGCCTGTCCCTCGGGGCTGCGCTCGCACTGCAGCCTCTGACCACACAGCCCGCGCCCTGGTGATCGGTCCCTTCCCGCGCCCGGTCCCGTCCCCACAGCGAGCCCCGCGGAGGGAGGACCTGCCAGCGCGCTTCCCGGGAGGTCTGGTCGGCCCCTGGCCGGAGCCCAGCTCGCCCGGCTGAGTGGACACCCGACAGGACACCGATTAGAGCTCAGCTGCCCTGGAGTCAGTTCTGAGTGAAGTGGGGCCGAGACTCAAGCCGACATTGTTCCTCCGTCCCGCTGGGAGCGGACTCTCCACGCCCCCCCTCCCTCGTCGCCCACTACAGGTGGGAGCCATGGGATCTGATGGAGTCGATCTCACAGGTAGACGGTCAGCGAGTGAAGACTCAAACGAAGGCCCTGTCACCATCTCTATGGCAACCGGAGTCCCCACTCCAGGGTGAGGTGACCTTATGGCGGAGACGGCCCAGCTCCAGCCCGGAACAGCTGTCCTCTATGTTGGGACGGAGACCCGCCCCGCCCCTGATGAGTCCATTTCTATAAAGTGGGTCTGGACGGGTCAGGAGGAGTCACCCGCATTGGTCCGTGGAGATGCAAGCGAGGATGTAGCTGCGATTGGATGGGGGAAGCATTAGTCCTGTTAGTCCAATGTGACCCAAGCACCAAGACGGCACCGGTTCGATTCCCGGTCGGGGCACATCCCCAGGTTGCGGACTCGACCCCCGTCAGGGGCGTG
The DNA here is from genome assembly GCF_963259705.1 of Myotis daubentonii. NCBI lineage: Eukaryota > Metazoa > Chordata > Mammalia > Chiroptera > Vespertilionidae > Myotis > Myotis daubentonii. The sequence continues at coordinate 83,817 of NC_081860.1, read as the reverse complement.
GAGGGGGCAGCCCATCCATGTTCCTCTCTCTATGATGTTTCTCTCTCTCTCTACCTCTCCCTTCCTCTCTCTCTAAGGTCATATATATTTTAAAGATTTTAGCCTCTTCTATGGGTCAGACACCTTACAGAGAATATTTACTATACTCCTCACACAAAATCAGATTTTTTATTCCATATTTTTACATCGTTTTAAGTAAATTAAGTCACCTATTCCAAGTTATATACCGGTGAGCTCCTGAACCTGAAGATCCAAACGGGATGTGCCTGGGTTCTTTCCCGGCACCTTACTCCCCCGCAGGGCAGAGGGCAGAGGACCAACAGTAACTGCTGTGCGATGCCGCCTACATAAAGGTCAAGAACAGGCAGGACCTATACGCGCTGGTAAAGGGTTTCCTTCCTTCTGCTAAGCTGCCGGCCATTCCTCCCGTGCGAGCATCTTTTGCTTTTCAACCTGCAGGGATGTGAAGCTGACGATTACCGAACACTTTACCATACCTGTCAGCTCCTTGTCTAAAGGCCCTGTATTATTTAACTGAATCCCCACGCCCTCTAAGGCAGTCTTATTCCTACGCCCATTTAAAAAATATATATTTTATTGATTTTTTTACAGAGAAGAAGGGAGAAGGAGAGAGAGTTAGAAACATCCATGAGAGAGAAACATCGATCAGCTGCCTCCTGCACACCCCATACTGGGGATGTGCCCGCAACTAAGGTACATGCCCTTGACCGGAATCGAACCCGGGACCCTCCAGTCCGCAGGCCGCGCTCTATCCACTGAGCCACACCGATCAGGGCCCTGCGCCCATTTTATAAGTAAGCAAACAGGTTTCCGAGGCGCAGGAACTTGGCCAAAATAAAGAAGTGCAAGCCACAAAAGCGAGCATCGGATGCACATGCATCTGCGTGTGTGCATCCAGCGCTGGTGAGATAAGTCAGTGGAGATGCATGGAGACTGGAATGGACACGGCGGTCGGCTCTCCAGCTACCGCCCTTTCTCCACCAAAATGTCCCGCCTTTTCACTTCGGGAAACCGGGGCGGACGCTCGGCGTGGCCGGGAGTTTCTGGCCCGAATCCGCGGCTGTTCAGAAGGTTCTCCCCTCCAGCGGCCCCGCCCCCTCGGCCCGGCTCGCCCCGGCGCGGTGTGGACCAATCAACGGCGCGGACGGGCGCCCCGCCCCTCCGCCGGGTTATATAAGCTTGGCCGGAGCGCCGCTCTGCGCAGCCGCGGGCTCTGCTGAGCTCGCGCGACTGGCGGCCGGCGCCCCGCCCTCCGCGCTGCGTGCCCCACGTACGCGCCGCCGCAGACGCGCCCCTCCCGCCTCCGGCCTCCCGCCTCCCGCCTCCGCCTCTCCGTGTCCGCGGCGGCCGGCGCGATGCGGCTGGGCTCGAGGCCCGCGGCGCTGGGGCTGCTGCTGCTGCTGTGCGCTCCGGCGGCCGGCGCTGGCGACGCGCAGGGCGAGCACCGCACCGACTACGACCGCGAGGCGCTGCTGGGCGGCCAGGTGAGTGGGCCGGGCCGCGGCGAGGACGCTGGACGGGCGGCCGGGCTGGACGCTGGGCGGGACGCCGGGCGGGACGCCGCTCACAAGGGACCCGGGCCCGATCCCTTCCGCCCCCCGAACGAGGCAGGATCCCTGAGGCGGCAGGGTCCCCGGGGCGTGTGGGGGCCGGGGCCTTGCAGAGCGGGTGTGAATGACCCCAAACCCCCGCCCGCGAGGCTCTGCTGGCCGTACTTTCTCCCCCATTTTGGTCGCGGATAGTAACGCTTAACCCCCCGCCGTGTATCGCTTACCTTCCAAAGGAAGAAGTCGACGAATATGTTAAACTCGCCCCCGAAGAGCAACAAAAAAGGCTGAAGTCGATCATAAAGAAAATTGACTTGGACTCGGATGGCCTTCTCACCGAAAGTAAGGACGTCCTGCCCGGCGGCTAACAATGGACACAGAGACACATTTAAGACGGGGTGGCTGCTGAGGGCCTGGCTAATGCTCCCGCAAAGTAGAGGTGCTTTGAGGGTGTAAGGGACCTACTGAGCAGGCCTGAGACCGGGAGATCTTTACTTTTTGCTTATGCTTTTATATTAAATTTATTGGGGTGACATTGGTTAATAAGATCACACAGGTTTCAGGGATACAGTTCTATGATATTGCATTGTGTCCCCATCACCCAAAGTAAAATCTTCAGCCGCCATATATTGGGCCCCTTTTGCTGCCCCCCACCCCCTTCCCTCTGGTATACCTGGAAGTCTTCAGATACAGGATTCTAAGGAAAACTCATGCTCTCTCCCATCCTATATCATAAAGAGCTAATATGCAAATGGTCTTCACGCCATCATGCCATCACGGCTCAGACACTCAACACTGGGGAGAGGGCAATGGGGAGCAGCCAGGGGGACCCACGGTCCGAGCAGCCAGGGGGACCCACGGTCCGGGCACCAGCGCCTGCGGCCTGGGCAAAGCCACCCGTCATGGTCCGCTGCCTGTGGACAGCCAGAGGGAGGGAAGCCCAGGTCCCGGGTGCCTACCACCGTTCAGAGGAGGGGATCCTGGGTCCCGGTGCGGGTCGAGGCAGAGGCAGGGGCGATCAGGCAGGCAGGCAGAAGTGGGTTAGGGGCGATCAGACAGGCAGGCGAGCAGTTAGGAGTTGGTGGTCCCTGATTGCAAGAGGCACTCAGACATCCCCTGAGGGGTCCCAGATTGGAGAGGGTGCAGGCCAGGCTGAGGACCCCCCTGCATGAATTTCATATACCAGGCCTCTAGTAATATATAAACCCCATTGGCCCTACGTGTATTCGCTAAATCACACCTTGAGCAAACACCTACTCTTCATCGGACTTTTATCGGTGTCAACAATGCAATTTGCTTTAGAGAAATATGCCAAAACCCAATTTAATATTTTAAGTATTTTTTTAGAATTATAAGAATTTGCTTCTTTTAACAAGCAACTAGAAAAAGACCTGTTGCATATGAATTATGTGTATGACAAATCATTACAGCTAATAGAGGCCCTAGAATCATCTTGTCCCCTTTCTTTGTAGAGATGAAGAAACTGCAGCTCAGAGGGGTTAATGAAATGCCTTTTTCAAATGAGTGGTAAAGCCAGGGCTGAAATCCAAAGCTGATCTTCAGTTTTTAATATCTTGCACTTAATACATATCTGAGTGCTCTTAGGTCGATTCTGTAGTCTGAAACGAAATGCACAGATTATTAAAAGAATATCTTAATAATACCAAATAGGAGCTAGTTTGCTATAACCTGTTTCAATGCAGCTCAGTATCTAAGGAATGAAATTGCTGGAGAGAATATTACAAACAGATCAGTTTAAGATTTGTTGTCAATAAAGTGTCTACATTGGTGCCTTCAGGAGTATTGAGGCTTTGGTTCTTTCTACTTAAAGAACAAGAGAAGCTTACACTCTAATATCCAATAGGAATGGGTTCCTCTTTGGTTAGGAAGCACACGGAACAAGTTGACTTGGAAGATTTTAATGTCCCTGTTTGTAAGGGCCTGCATGTGGTCACATATTTAGTAGTAAACATTTCAAAAATGTAAAGTTAAAAGGAACTTGTTCCAGATGTTCATTATACAGAGAAGAACACAAACACGGGAGAAGGCAGACATCCCCTCGTGGAAAGCTGCAGTGGACCAGCGTTTCTGGTCACTGCCGTTCTGCCTTCTGTTGTGCGTATGAGCTCCAGATAAACTTAGAAAAACCCCTCATTCGTGAGGACCCTTCAGGAAAGTTTGCTAACACGCACTTTGTTTCAGGGGAGACAAAACGAAAGTCTTATATTCACCTGACCGCCCCTGAATCTAGAAAAATCCCATTCTTTAAACCAAATGGTATACTCCTGCTATCTTTGCAAATAGTTGTTTTCTCCTCCGCTTTTTCTATGATGCGGTATGAAGTTCTATTTCTATTAATAGATTTTTAATAATTGACCTGAAAGTAGATATTTGAGATTTAGAAACTTTTCAGGGATTTGTTAAGACAGACAGCTGTTGCAGAAGCGCCTAAGTCATAATTGCCACCCTTACTTGTGTTAGTCTCCTCCAGCTGTTCTGTCACGGTTAGAGGGAGGGTACTGTAAGAACGCTTCTCGACTGCAGTCACTTGAAGACCATTTCACAATTGAGGCCATACCTATTTACCATCTATTGTTAGTATAGTGTTGATTCAACTCAATGTTAGATTTATTCTAAAGGAAAATTTTATATTACTTTTGTAAATGGAAACCATTTTTTTCTAATACTAATTAAAGTAAATTGTTTCAAAGATTTGTGTTTCATGATAGAATTATGATCGCAAAAGTTGCTTGCAATTTTAGGGGTAATTTTTTTTTAAGTCCCGGGCCATTTTGTCCGATTGGTAATTCGCTCACTAAGTACTTACGGCGTCAGGGGCTTCCTGGGTATTTGGAGGACAGTGAACAAACCATGCACAAACGCTGTTCTGGAGGAGCTTACCTCTCCTCAGGTCACATTTGTAATGTCTCAGCCTCCGAACGGCCTCCCCACCTCCCCTCGTGTTTCCATGAGCACTGCTAAGTCTGCTCTCAGTCAGTGTTGGCAAACACTGCAGTTTTGTGTGTGTCTTTCTTTTAGCGATGGTCTAGAAATCCTCTAAGTCTGAGAATTACTGTTAACGTCTATTGTGTTCTGGGGAATTCCCATAGGTGAACTCAGTTCATGGATTCAGATGTCGTTTAAACATTATGCTATGCAAGAAGCGAAACAACAGTTTGTTGAGTACGATAAAAACAGTGACGGCCGTGTGTCATGGGACGAATACAACATTCAGATGTACGACCGCGTGATCGACTTCGACGAGAACACAGCTCTGGATGACGCAGAAGAGGAGTCCTTTAGGCAGGTGAGAGCGTGTGCACAACCTGCCTTTTGAACGAGAGAGTGGGAGGGAGGGGGAGACACAGAGAGAGAGAAACATTGATGTGAGAGAGAGACATCGATCGGTTGCCTCCCGCAGCTGCTCCTTTTTAAGACGGGGTCGTACTCCAGTGCAGGTGTATACTGTATTTTGTTCATCCATTCATCTGTAAATGGACGCTTGGGTTTGCTTTAACTTTTTGGCTCTTATTAATAACTAGAGGCCCGGTGGACGAAATGCGTACATGGGTGGGGTCCCTAGGCCTGGCCTGCAATCAGGGCCTATGGAGGTCGTCTCATCCAGTCCTGGACAGGGCCTGCTGGGCAGGGAGGCAGGGGGAGGGACCGCGGGAGGTTTGCTGGCCATGGGAGGTTGGCTGTGTGAGCACACTGACCACCACGGGTAGCTCCTGCGTTGAGCTTCTGCCCCCTGGTGGTCAGTGTGCGTCATAGTGACTGGTTGACCAGTCGTTTGGTCCTTAGGTTGTAATGGTCACTTAGGCCTTTATATAGATAGATGTGGCTATGAACATGGGTGTGCAAATACCTGTTTGAGACCCTACTTTAAGTTTTTGGAGGGAATGTGTCCAGAAGTGTAGTTGGAATTGCTGGATCATATGGTGATGCTATTTTAATTTTTTGAGGAGCTGCAATACTGTCTTCCATAGTGGCTCCACCCTTTAAAATAACTCATTTTTGAAGATTCTGTATGACTGTAGTTCTGTTGCCTCTCATGGTTTAATTTGTTTAAATATATGCTGCTTAAGCAGAGCTGAGGAAGACAGTATTTAGGAAACATTTATTTAGTAAATAGAACTTTTCAAGACAAATGACTGTTTTCTTCAGAAAATGCTATTTTAAATACTTTTGTATTTCAAATTAGTTTTACAATCTTTTTCTTAAAATGATAGTTTTTCTTATGTGGAAAAATACAAAGCCAAGCACCTGGTTGCAAACCATTATGTCCCAAAATATTATTAGTCAAGGGTATTTGGCAAACATTTGAGCCACTTCAAATTCTTTAACTTACCCATTATCAGTCCCCACCGTTTAGTTATTGGCCATATGCCATCGTTGTCTGTGCTGTTCGTTGTAGAATTGTATGGGCCGCTTGAGCTCTAGAGGCCATCCGAGCTCAGAGTTGGTCGTTGCTCTGCTAGTGATTGTGCATGTGCTGGGCATTTGCCCCCAGAGCAGAGGTAAAGGGCTGCCCGTCTGCCTGGCTTTCCATCCAGCTGCCCAGCTTTGGGTCAGTTATGTAACCACCTTACGCTTTAGTTTCTTTATATCTGATAATGGGATGATCATAGTAGGAGAAATAGTAGCAGTTCTGTATTAAATTATAAGAATATTGTTGAAGAAAGCACATGCAATTCACACTCATATTTAATATTTATATATAACTAGAGGCTTGGTGCACGAATTCGTGCATCAGTGGTGTCCCTCGGTCCCTGTGGAATCAGGCCGAAACCGGCTCTCCGACACCCCCAGAGGGTTCCCGGATTGTGAGAGGGCACAAGCCAGGCCAAGGGATCCCACCAGTGCACGATCGGGTCCAGGGAGGGACCGTGGGAGGGCTCCAGGGCACGTCCGGCCCATCTTGCTTAGTCCCTATCAGCAAGACCCCAGCAGCAAGGTAACCTAACAGTTGGAGCGTCTGCCCCCTGGTGGTCAGTGCACGTCATAGCAACTGGTCGACCCGTCTATTGTCTGCCCTTGTGGCCAGTGCAGGTCATAGCGAGTGGTTGAGTGGCCTTAGCATATCATTAGCATATTACGCTTTGATTGGTTGAACGGACAACTGGACACAGCATATTAGGCTTTTATTATATAGGATCAGCTTTTAAGAATATTTGAGGCATTTGCTAACTATATCAGCATTAGGTTAGTTAGAATTTACTTAATTCACAGAGGAAAAATGTATCTTTTGTTTTTCTTTTTTCCTCCTTATTTGGGTGTTCGTCTTACAGCAGCCTGGAGAGTATGAATCAATCTTTTCACTTCTTAGTGCCTAAGAGAAAACAAAGGATGATAAAGTGAGGTTGGAGATTTGTCTATCTACTAGGTATCCTCTTTTACCTCCTTTATATTAACTTATCTTAAAAAGCATCATTCAATGCCCTAGCCAGTTTGGCCTAGTGGATAGAGGTTCTATTCTGGTCAAGGGCACATGCCCAGGTGGTGGGCTCGATCCCCAGTCGGGGTCGTGCAGGAGGCAGCCAGTCAATGATTGTCTCTCATCATTGATGTTTCTCTCTTTCCCTTTCTCTCTGAAATCAATAAAAATATATATTTTTAAAAAAAGCATCATTCAAGTTCTGACACTTCACTAAAACCAAACCATTGTGTGATATGACTTACTTGCCAGGGAACAACAGAGAAGTTAAATACAGTATTTTAAAATATGACTATAATTAGGTTCTAATGCTATTCTTTTTTTCCCTTTGGCACCCAAAAGGTTTAATTACTCTCTAATCACAATATAAGAGATGTGTTTGTTTGTTTTTTAAAAAATTCAATATTCTTGAGCGGGGGTGATCAGTAAATGATGACGCTGAGAAGAAAGTCTTCACCCACTAACATCAACTGCAGTGAGCAGTTTGTCATTGGAAAGATGTCTGGTTCTAATGCGACTTCCTCACCCACATACTCAGAAATGTTGATTGTAAGTCTCTATCCTTTAAGAATGAATTAGCCTGGCTGGTGTGGCTCAGTGTTGAGTGTCGACCCATGAACCAAGGCTCACTTGTTCAATCCCCGGTTAGGGCACCCGGCTTGTGGGCTCGATCCCCGATATTGGTCATGCAAGAGGCAGCAGATTGATGTTTCTCTCATCGATGTTCCTTTCCTGCCTCTCTTTCAAAAAATCAATTACACAGAAAACAGTTTTTTAAGAGTGAATTCGATGGAGCATAAATGAACACTTCTCAGTGGGGTCCTATTGGGTAGGTATTCTTTGATAACCCAGGAATATGTGTCTATTATACTTTATTAGAATTTGATATAATTTTCTAAAAGTAGAATAGACCTCTAAAAGTGAATGTGGTATATAAAGATGAAAGAGTTGCGTTATTTTTCAAAATTTAAAAATCAGTGGTGAAGAATGAGTCAGTCCTAAAGTTACAGACTAAACATTATACCATAAATAAATCATAAAAAGTAATGGGCTCCCAGTCATCCCACTTCTGGGAATATATCCCAAGAAACCCGAAACACCAATCAGAAAGAATGCATGCGCCCCTCTGTTCATAGCAGCACAATGTACAATAGCTAAGATCTGGAAACAGCCCAAGTGCCCATCAGCAGGTGAGTGGGTGAAAAAGCTGTGGCACATTTAGACCACGGAATACGATGCAGCAGTGAAAAAAAGGGCCTCTCACCCCTGAGAAAATGTGGCGGGACCTGGCGAGGATTATGGCTAAGTGAAATAAAACAGTGAGAGAAGGCAGGTTTCACATGACCTCACTCATGTAGAATCTAATGAACAAAATAAACTGATGAACAAAATAGATCCAGAGGCATAGAAGCCTGGAACGGACTGACACATTTCAGAGGCAAGGTGTGGGAGAGATTAACTGGGGAACTTACATGCATATATGCGTGGCCTGTGGACGCAGACAATAGTGCAGTGCAGGCCTGGGAGGGCCCGTTTTGGGGGGGGGGGGCGTTGGTTGGGGACAAGAGGGGGCATCTGGAATACTTTCAACAGTAAAGTTTTTTTTAAGTAATGGGCTGTCTAAAATAATGTTTTCTATACGGTAGTCTATTAACAACAATTGACTACCTGAATTTATGTTATTTTTAATATGGAAAATAGAGATAACCGTGAATAATTACCCTCTCCGGCTATGAAATGCCTGAAAGGGCCGTTCTGTATGGGATGATGAACAAGTGCAATCAGCATCTTAAAGCAAGATCACTAAGGTCTGGGGACCTGCCTGGGAAAGGTTCAGCTCTAACTTTTAAAGCCAGCTGCTGAGTGTGTGTGCATCAGCAGTATTTCCTTATGTTCGATATGCTCTTAGGGCAAATCAGAATGTTAGGACCTGGACTCTGGTATCACTAAGTACGCATGTCTTCATGTAAAGTCGTTAGCCGACCCAAACACGGCAGTTCTGTTCTTCACAAGGTTCTGTTACCATATAAAATGACTGTTGTTTTCACTACTGTATGTGCTGTTTTCTATCATCCATTAGAATACAAGGTTTTTGCACAGAAGAAAAGAGTGTTGAGTTTGGGAAACTAAGAGTCTTTTGTATCATCTCTAGAAACTGGCCACTTAGGAAAAAGTCCTTCTGTGTTTTGGCTTCTTGAATGTGAGTTGCACTTACATTGTGTTCTTCAAATGACCATGAATGACTTTTTCGTTGTTTTTTAAAGAAATCTCAGTCTGTTGAGAGAAATCCTTTCTTTATCAGCGACTTTGGCCAAATTCAGCTCCCTCTGGCGAAACGTGGACCTTTTTGTTCCAACTGGAAGGGCTCTTCTGTAAGGAAAGCTGAGCACTAAGTATTTAGAAATGTGGTTTATTCCAGAAGAACTTGATTGACTCAGCAAAGTACATCAAGTTCTTGTTTGTCTATTTTTGCCTGTTAAACCTGAATATAAAATGTAAAATATTTGGTTTAGTTATTTAAAAGTATGAAAGATGCAGATAAAAGCAGCTATTTGGAAACTTTTTTTTCTTTTCTGTCAGATTTGGTTGAGTGCAACTAACTGTCCAGTGGAATCTGAATGTTTAAAGATGAATTCTTTGGGGGAATAAGTGAGCTCTCCTCTGTGAATCAGTTATTGTAGAAGCAGCGTTGTTGCCGTGAATCAGTGCTACCTAACTTAGCAGTGAAAGACATGAATTAAAAGTTTCTAAAATATTAGAAATTGCGATTTTTTTAAATGTGAAGTTTAATAATACAATCAGTTTACAAAAAGGAAAGTATTCGCCCTAGCCGGTTTGGCTCAGTGGATGGAGCGTCAGCCTGCAGACTGAAGGGTCCTGATTTCTATTCCGCTCAAGGGGTGCAGGCCTGGGTTGTGGGCTCAGTCCCCAGTGAGGGACGTGCAGGAGGCAGCCGATCAGTGATTCTTTTCCATCACGGATGTTTCTGTCTCTCCCTCTCCTTTCCTCTCTGAAATCAATAAAAATATTTTTTTCAAAAAAGGGAAAGTATTCTCATAAGAAGACTATTTCTGAAACCTGCGAATATATTTTTGGAAAGTCATTTTGAAGACCAGAAACAGTTTTCAGTTGGCATAGTGATCCCACTGGTGTGTCTCTGTGGTTGAGCCTAGCCCGGGGCGGGCAAACGTTTTGACTCGAGGGCCACAATGGGTTCTTAAACTGGACCGGAGGCCGGAACAAAAGCATGGATGGAGTGCTTGTGTGAACTAATATAAATTCAAAGTAAACATCATTACATAAAAGGGTACGGTCTTTTTTTTTTTTTTTTTTCAGTTTTATTCATTTCAAACGGGCGGGATCCGGCCCGCGGGCTGTAGTTTGCCCACGGCTGGCTTAGACCCATGAGCCAGGAGGTCACGATTTGGTTCCAGGTCAGGCACATACCCGGTTGCCAGCTAGATCCCCAGTAGGGGGCATGCAGGAGGCAGCCAATCAATAATTCTCTCTCATTATTAATATTTCTCCCCTTATCTCTTCCTCTCTCTGAAATTAATAAAAATATTTTTAAAAACACAGTCTAAATTTATTGGTTTTTGGGGATTCAAAGGAAATTGAGATCAATTGTTAAAGAAAAGAATGTGTACTACTGTAGAAAGACCAGAATGGATCCAAGTTCAAAATATTTTAGCTGTATTTCTGACATCCCTTTCAGCAAATCACTTAATCTCAAGTTTTTCAATAATAGTAATTTGTCACATTTAGTAAGTGTTTATTACTTAAGGTTTACTAATTGCTGAATGGGGTTCATATTCCAGTTGCTTAATAGAACGACACCCAACCAACTGAGCCGCACTGGCCGGGGCCCTCTTGTTGACTTTTGCTTTTGTTGCGTTTGCTTTTGGTGTTGGATCGTCCCCATCTTATAGCTGAGGAAACCGGGGAGTGAAGCAGTTTGCCTAAGGGAACACGGCTAGTAAGTGGCGTTGCTGGAGTTCTGCTTGAGTGTCTGACTCTAGAGCAGCGGTTCTCAACCTTCCTCACGCCGCGACCCTTTCATACAGCTCCTCATGTTGTGGGGACCCCCAACCATGACATTGTTTTTTTTTGCTACTTCATCACTGTCATGTTGCTATTGTTATGAATCGTCACTAAATATCTGATATGCAGGATGCATTTAGGCGACCCCTGTGAAAGGGTCGTTTGGCACCCCCCCAAAGGGGTCGCGACCCACAGGTTGAGAACCGCTGCTAGAGCCTGTCACTGCCTGTAATGAGTGTCATTTGCCCCAAAACCTTCAGAGGGATGATGTGAAGATAAAGTAACAGATGAAAATGTGCTTTAGATTTCGCACGGTTTGTACTTTTGGAAGTCTTGTTCGTGATTCTATATTATGATGAGACCTTTGAACATGCTCAATGTCTAATTTCCCAAGCTTCATCTAAAGGACAAGAAGCGATTTGAAAAAGCTAGCCAGGACTCAGACCCCGGTTTGAATCTCGAAGAGTTCATTGCTTTCGAGCACCCTGAGGAAGTGGACTATATGACGGTAAGGAGTGAAGGTTTAACCGAGTCATTGGGTGGCCAGAGCTTTAAGGGCCAGGAGGAGCCGGGTTCTCCCCGGTTCAGGGTTGGGCTGGGGAGAGGGTTTCTGGGGTGGCGGTTGCTTATTGGGAGGGAGAAGGTAAAGGACTGAGTTTTTAAAAAATCTCTAATATATATGAGCAGCACTCTTTCCTGGCTTTCAGACTTTTCTCTGGTTTTTCTATATTAGAAACCAGAGTTAAAACTTGTGAAAACCTTCGGTCTTGGGAAACGTCCGCGTTAGGGTCTGTTTTCATGGGGTGGGCGCCAGCACAACCGCTAACGACCAACGATGTTTTTGCAACGTGAGGCATAAAGAGTCCGGTCGTCCCTGAAGTACTGGAAAGAAACACCCACTCTTCCAACATTGTTGCGCTCCGGGTGTCACTCGGCAAACGTTGGTTGGGTCTTAGGACGTGGCAAGCTTCTTGAGGGCAAAAGCCACCATGGGGAGAGCAGAGATAACAGAAAGTCACTGTAAAGTAGACTCACATTTGCATGGAGGCCGGTTGCCTGGCCTCCGTCTCCAGCTGTGTGGTCTGTGCGCAAGAGGTCAGGGAGGGAGCTGTGGCTTTGGTGTGGGTCACGGTCAGGTGCGGCTGCCTCGGGCGCAAGCTGCAGACCGCTTTCTCCACAGCCCAGCGGCAGGACAGCGCCGCTAGCACCACTTCCCTTGCCATCGGGCGGCTTTTGACTTCTCACTTGGCTCAAAATACATGACCTGGTTGGAGAGCAGTGCTGGGCACCGTTCGATTGAGGCCAAAATGCAGGGAGACAGGCTCTTCACCCTGTCGGGGCAGACAGTGCTAGTGCTGGCTCTTGTTTCTCTGGGAAGGAAGGGACCTTGGAAGATTGAGAAGGGGGTGACCAGATAACAGTGAAACAATGTAGGCATTCGGTGTTTGGGTCTGGAATTCAAGGTGGCAGTGAAATGAAAGACATGATCGAAGTTTGAAGCAGGTATAGACAGAACATTGTGACTAAGGATGGGAGAGGAGTCGGAGATGACTGCGGCTCTGAGCGTGTGCAGCAGTAGGAGATGGACGTGCCCGGGACAGGTGGGCGGGGACGGACTGCGCTGGACAGAGGCGGCACGAGGTGTGTGACCGCCCAGCACGTGGGCCGCCCTCAGGGCAGCAGTGATGTAGGAGAGAGACGGGTTCTGACGGGTTGGATGGAAAGTGGAGTTGAAGGCGACGGGCACAGAGACGCCGTTCCTGAGAAGCAGGAGAATGAGGTCCGTGCTGAGGCGGTTTCAGAGGGCGAGGGGGTCTAACAACAGCGTCAGGACGCTGGGCTTTCTCCGTGGTGGTACCTCCTGCTTCTGGTTCCAGGGTTTGCAAGCATAGACCGGCCCAGTGACTGTCCCTGAAGCAGCCTGTGGCGGGAGTGGCCCGGGTGGCGTAGCACTGGAAACGTTGTTACTAATTTATTTCTACGATAGGAGTTTGTCATTGAAGAGGCGCTAGAAGAACATGACAAAAATGGTGATGGATTTGTTAGTTTGGACGAATTTCTTGGTGACTACAGGCGGGACCCAGGTAAGTAGCTGAGGGGTGGAAGGAGGGGCAAATGCAACTAAAAGGAAAGGAGATGGGACAAGAAGCCCTTGCCTGAGTCACACTCGCTCTGCCCAGTGAGACAAGCTCAACGAAGGGACTGGGAGCTCATCTCCGCAGGCTGCCTGGCTCACTCAGTGCCACGTCGGTTCTAACATGTCTTCCTTTCGTGACAAATGTAATGTGATTATCAAATCAAATGAGGGAGGAAGTAAAGGTGGATATTTTTAAACAAAATCCTGTATCTTTTGATGTGGATCTTAAAAGAGAAATAAATATAAATACTGTGAATACTGGTGTAGACTGTGGAAGGTGACTTACAATTGTTTGAAATTTGAGGAGTTTGTATATGTCTTTTTTCTGAAATTTTTCCAGAATTGTTGCTTAAAAGCATCCCTTACTGTGAATGTCACTTTGAAATTACACATAGCATTATTCTTTAAGAACACGTAAGAAGCTTTATATAGCCACGTGACATACCAAAAATTTTACCCAGATCAAATTTGGGAAAACTAGTTATAACAAATAGCAGTTAATAAAATTACTAGTTTGTGAGAATATGCAACAATTTAAAAACTCATAGTTGTTTAGACCTGTGTGTCACTGTTGAAAATTACTATATAGTTTATATTTATTTTAGCACTTTTTAGTTAAGTATTTTTGTATCTTTGGGCCCTTTTTATATAGTAGGCTTTAAATTCATTTCCTTTATTCTAGGGATATATCAAACTTCTCGTTATATACATGTGATATTCTTATGTGTGTATTTGTTTTGATTTCCTTTCATCTAAAGCAGCAAATGAAGACCCAGAGTGGATACTAGTAGAGAAAGACAGGTTCCTAAATGATTACGACAGAGACGCGGACGGCAGGCTTGACCCTCAGGAGCTGCTCTCCTGGGTGGTGCCCAACAACCAGGGCATTGCCCAGGAGGAGGTGAGTGTTCCAGAGTGGCACGTCTCCCTGCAGGTTTCTTACTGTTGATAGGAAAGGAAGTTCAAATTTTTAAGCCTAAGAAAGAAGCAATTAAATTATTTAGGATCCGTGCATTGCTGTTTCTTAATTTAAATCTTTGAACTGTTTTAGATCATCAAGGGGACATGGAAGTTAAATTTACATCATGTAGTAATTTGATAGGACAGTTAGAATAATAAATTTTGTATTTGCCTGTAGGGGCTCAAAATGGGTTATGTTCATTTTGCTTAACTTTGAGATATCCTGAATCAGATTTGAGTTGAAAGGAGGCAGAACCCAGTGGAAATTAACAAAGGAGATAATGAGAAGCCGGAGACAGATCCAGTTACATGTGTAATGTTTTCATTTACTTAGACAATGAGCACTTGAACGGAGCAATAATCATTTTGATCAGTGATTCTTTTATTGCTCACAGGCCCCTTTAAAAATATGGTGCAAACAATGAATGAATAAACGTATGAATGGTTCTGGAAAATCAAATCCCCACTAAAATGTGAACATCTTGCTGAAAATATGTATTACACCTGACCCGTTGAATTATCTTGTGTTAAAGGCTCTTCATCTCATCGACGAAATGGATTTGAATAACGACAGGAAGCTCTCGGAGGCAGAGATTCTGGAGAACCAGGACTTGTTTCTGACCAGCGAAGCCACAGATTATGGCCGGCAGCTCCATGACGAATATTTCTATCATGACGAGCTGTAATCATGAGTACTGGCTCCTTTTATAATCTGTTACCAGTGTTACTTTTGTGATAAAATATCGAAGAGGTTATTTTCCACTCTGAAGTCTTACCACAGTCAGATGTATGTTAATGTAGATGATAATTCCGGCCTTTTAGGAGAAAAACCCCAACGTTTATTTCAGAAATGCATTGGAGAAACAATATTGTGCCGTCTGACGACAAAGCCTTTCCCATCTGCTCCTCCTCATCCGAACTGTGTTGTGGAATATGTTGCGTTCCAGTTCCATACTTGAAGAAATGGAACATTGCAGGATGCCTGGACAATACTAAAGGAGTATGTGGCCGAGCTATACATTTTTCTTTCTTTAAGTAGCATTAATTTGAGAACTGACGGGAGTACATTGTTTTTAGATTTAGCATTTTGTTTTAAAAACCTTTAAAGGAACGTGTAGAAGAATTTTTACTCACACATAAGTTGAGAAGTTCTGCTTAATTTTTAAATGGTTCCTATCAAGGGTTTTATTGTATGAAATAGAACTTTATATTTTTGCATACTTATAGATAGTAATTATATTTAATGTGTAACGATAGCTCTATGGTGTGTGGAACTTGAGATTGTCTTGAACTCTTTTCTCTTTTGACTGATTAAAAATGAAGTGTCCTATCTTTTTCAATGTTTGTTAGTTTTCTTTAATCTTCCTGGTAAACCTTGAATTTCGCGTAGGTTTTGTTCTATTTTACACTATCCCACCTTATCCATTCCTGTATTTTGATAGTGAGTGTTCCAGAACTCTGTTAAATTATTCTTGTTCCATACTTGTATCTTTTTTTTTAATAAAAGAATACCATAATTAAATGTATACTGGATACATTTCAGTTGCTATTGTAGCAAATATGGCTGTGCTGTTTGGGGCTAGAAATAATTGTAAGAATTACACAGGTTGAAATCACCAGTAGAGCTCAATTTCAGTTATACTAAGTTGAAATCATATTTGATAAACATTTCTCTATACCAAATGGTCAGGTGTGTGTGTGTGTGTGTGTGTGTGTGTGTGTGTGTGTGTGTGGTTAATCCTCACCCGAGGATATTTTTCCATTTTTTACGGAGAGTGGAAGGGAGAAGGAAAGACAGAGTGAAACATCGATGTGAGAGAGACACATCGATGAGTTGCCTCCTGCACGTGCCCCAACCAGGGCCGGCCAGGGAGAAGCCTGCAACTGAGGTACCTGCCCTTGACTGGAATCAAACCCGGGACCCTTCGGTCCCCAGTCCGACACTGTCTGCTGACCCAGACCGGCCAGGGCCAAAGTGGTCAGTGTTGACCTTATTTAGCAATTCAACTTACTACGTTTGGGGGGAATAAGAAAAGTGAGAAGGCGAGGAATTCATGTTTCCATAGCTCTGACCCACAAATAGTTTTCTCTCAAAATTTTTTTATTTGTGGGTGAGCATTCTATCAATATTTCTCCTACAATTTATGAAAAAGTATCACAAGTAATTTGCTTCATTTCAACTTTGAGTTTTTGCTGAGTGTTTACACTTCCTGTCTGCTATAAAATTTTTTGTAACGGATTCAGGGTTTAACTTAGAGTGAGCCTGGTTTCGGGTCTGGATTCTCATTTTACTGCCAAGTCAGCAGGAGCCAGAGGAAAGGTAATGCTCTCCTGCAGCCTCTAGTGTGCATCTTGGTTAACACCTGAGTGACGTCTCAAGGAAAGCTATTCTCTGCTGCCATCTCGTGTGCATCTTGGGAATTGCATCCGAGGGGAGATCAGCAAAAACAAGTCCTTTCTGCTGCCATCTAGTGTGCTGCTTTGGAATAACAGCTGAGTGGAGGTTACCCATTCAGAAATGACCATCCTATCTAATAATCCTATCTAATAAAGAGGGAATATGCTAATTGACCGTTGTGCCCGCAAGATGGCAGTGCCCACAGCCACAAGATGGCGGCGTCCAGTCCTCTCAGCCCCTCCAGGGCGGCAGGCATGTGGCACGGCTGCTCCATGCACCTGCCTCCAGAGTCCCCCAGTCCCCTCAGCCCCCCAGCTGCCCAGGGCCACCCGAGGCTCAGACAAGCCTCCGATGGCAGCTGCCCAGCCACCCAGGGCCACCTGAGGCTCAGGTAACCAGGGCCGGCAGAGGCTTGCGCTGCTGGCAGTGGCAGTAGCAGAGGTGCGATGGGGGCATCACTTTCCCCTGATCACCGGGTCGCCTCCCGCCCCTGAGGGGTCCCCAACTGTGAGAGGGGGTAGTCAGGGTGAGGGACCACCCCTCTCCAGTGCATGAATTTCCATGCACCAGGCCTCTAGTCCAGGGGTCTTCAAACTATGGCCCGCGGGCCACTTGCAAATACAAATATTGTATTTGTTCCCGTTTTGTTTTTTTTTACTTCAAAATAAGATATGTGCAGTGTGCATAGGAATTTGTTCATAGTTTTTTTTTAAACTATAGTCCCGCCCTCCAACAGTCTGAGGGACAGTGAACTGGCGCCCTGTTTAAAAAGTTTGAGGACCCCTGCTGTAGTCATTTGAATAATTTACTTTCAATCTTTCTCCTGCAAAAATGTTTTTGTATACATCATGCCTTCTATTATTAAATTTATACAATTTATTTGCAGCTTGATTTGAGTTTTTAATTCTTAGAAACCTTAATTTTCCAATGCTGACCAAAAAGTAAACAACCAGCATTTCTTAGATTGATGTTTATGAACACACTTTATTTTTTTTATATATATATATTTTATTGATTTTTTTATAGAGAGGAAGGGAGAGGGATAGAAACATCGATGAGAGAGAAACAACGATCAGCTGCCTCCTGCACACTCCCTACTGGGGATGTGCCCGCAACCCAGGTACATGCCCTTGACCAGAATCAAACCTGGGACCCTTGAGTCCACAGGCCGACGCTCTATCCACTGAGCCAAACCGTTTAGGGCTGAACACACTTTAAACATACTTTTTATTTTCAAGAAACACACCTTCAACAAAGCACAAGACATGATATTAACAGTAGCAAATCCACTTTATAGACTTTCTGCAATAAAAGCTAAAAGCAGGTGAACTTAAAACTTGTCTAGCCCTAGCCAGTTAGGCTCAGTGGATAGAGTGTCAGCCTGTGGACTGAAGGGTCCCAGTTTGTAGGCTCGATCCCCAGGAGGGGGCTTGCAGGAAGTAGCCAATCAGTGATTCTCATCATTGATGTTTCTATCTCTCCCTCTCCCTTCCTCTCGGAAAGCAATAAAAAAATTTTTCAAAAAAGTGTAGAAATCAGTGTTTCAGTATTTCATGCTATCTTAAAGTATTAGGTGTTTGATAACTTTTATTATTTAATCCAGCAATGCTTTTAAAGTTTTAAGTTATTACAGACTTTGGAAAATTATGTATAGGCATATATACTTACTGCTGAAAAGCTTTATCAAAAACCCTTCAGTTATATTTATTTATTGTCTTACCAGCTCTATGAGATTTTAAAGCCACTTACTATCCAAGGCATTTTTCTAATAAATGTTGTAAAAGGTAGCCTGACCTTGATAACCTTTAGGAGGTTGGAGAAAAGTAGGAGGTGGGGGGGAGGGAGCGATCAGGCCCCCAAGCCATTCCCAGGTGCCTCCATCTGCTTGGATTTGAAACTGCCACCCTCTTACCTTACAAGGGGCCAGCGGCCCCTCTCCTCGCAGCTTCTGCAGCTTGACCAAGGACATTGCCGCAGCTTCCGCCCTCTCGGAGAATCTGGAGTCTTTAAAATGTTTACTTCCATGTACTTTTCTTCACATCTTACCCGGAGGCTCAGAAAGGCATGAGTTAGAGTGAGATTCCCGAGGCTGCAGTTGGGTTGAGTGAAATAGTCGAAGATGCCCATTTACCCCAGGGATTAGACAGGTTTCAGAAGAAAGAGGTCCTGGTGAGAGAGAGCGGAGCAAGCATCTCCTTTCCTCCCTTCCCTCCCCCCGCCCCCCGCCGGCCCCACGTCTAATAAAATGTAATGGCTCCCCGGCCACATCAAGGGTCACCTGTGGCTCCTTCCATTGATAGGCGGCGTTCTCAGTGGGGGCCAGCTGGAGCGTGAACCCCATCAGTTCAAGGCCACTGTGTAGTTAGGCTCTTGTCCCGAGACAGACCCTCTTCCTCCAGGGGCCACACTGACAGAGGGCACAGCCCTGGGGGCGATACAGGACTCCAAGCTGAGCTGTTTGTTGGTATGGGATGGCTTTCTTGCTCGTTCTCTGCCCCATCTCAGTTGTTAAAAACCATGCAATGCCCCGGCTGGTTTTGCTCAGTGGATAGAGTGTCGGCCTGCGGACTGAAGGGTCCCGGGTTCGATTCCGGTCAGGGGTGTGCAGGAGGCAGCTGATCGATGTTTCTCTCTCATCGATGTTTCTGACTCTCTGTTCCCCTCCCTTCCTCTCTGTAAAAAATCAATAAAATGTATTTTTTTTAAAAAAAAACATACATAAGTTATTTCTGCCAGTTGCTCAGTGGGGGGGTCTGGGGTCCTAAGGCTAGTTTTTATTGTTTTCATTTGACGTTTGGGGCTAGTTGTTGGGCAAAACGCATCCCCAAAGTGCTCTGTCCTTAACAGACCAGAACAACTCATTTAACAGGCTCCCCATTTATCACTCTCCTCACAGGTAACATGAAGGTTTTGGTGACAATGCGCTCCACTCCTGATGGTGGCAGGACTCATAAGTGTTGGCACTTCTGCCAACAGGGACCTGCAGTTTTGTAGCAAAGGAAAGGTTAAGGGGCAGCAGCTGCTCTTTGCGAAGGAGGCGGTGAGCTGAGAAAAAGGCAAAATCAGGGGTTTCTCATGGCTCCAGGGGCCTGGAGGTGGAGGCATAAAGGATGAGCCAGGGGGAGCGGAGTTCATGGTGGTGGTGGCGCTCAGAGGCCTGAGCCTAGGGAATCTCGGCCCATTTGCCAAGGTGGCGGCAGCATGGATCCAACTGGAGAAGGTGCTGTCATGAAGGGGCAGTGATGACTCCCGAGGCTGGGATGGTTCTCAGGAGGAGGCTGAGATGAGCTTTTGCTCTTGTCCCACCGCCCGCCCGCTCTGGCCTCCAGTGGCCCCTCTGGCTCCCTGTGCCCCCCTCTAGCCTCACTCTGAGCCGCGCCGGCCACCCCGGCCCCCTCTCTGGCCCCGGTTCCACACGCTGACCGGCAGGTGCTGCAGAGATGAGAGTTGCGTGGTGGAACTACAGGTGTGACTCCGTCGCTGTGTGGGTGTTGCTCTGGACACAGGAACTGTTTCTTCTTACCAAGAAGTATTTTCTGATTATTTGATCGTGAGCATGGATTATCTTATCTGTGGGTGTAGAATCAGGCCCCTCCAAGGCAGGGACGGTGACGGTTGTAGCCAAGGCTGGGAGTAGACTGTCTCTAACTCTGTGGAGGTGAGTAGGAAATATCCATTTGAGATGTGAACACACACATGACCTTGGCAGGGCCTGTGTCTACAGGAGACAACCCCAAAGAGACGCTTACACCTTTTTGGCAAACGCCTGTGGGTAGGAGAGACTGGAAACAAGCAGAATGTGCCCACTGTGCATAGATAAGGAGCTCTGCGACCCCAGCACGCTCTCCTGCCTCTGAGAAGAATTAGGCCCATTTGTAAGATGCATTCTCCACAAGCATCACACCGGGAAAAAAGAGGCAACGATAGCTTCAAGCTGTAAATTTATTTTCTTTTACTTTGTGTGTGTGTGTGTGTTTTTTTTTTTTACTGATAACCAATCACTTCAATTAATTTTAGGAAATAACATACTCTTTAGACCCATGGATGATACTAAATTATATATCCATATGGTATTTTAGGTTCTAAAAATCATACAACCATATAGATTAATGATATACAATATCAAGATTCGGTTTCAAAATGTCTAAAACAAAATAAAATGTCGGTCATGTTTCTCATTCACTGTCTTGGTGAACAACAAAGAAAAAAAAAACGCAACACCCAATATCCCAATATTTACAGACATAGGTGTTTTCAAAAGGTCTTTTTCTGACTTTAGCAAAGAGAAAGCATCCAAATTTTATTGATTTGATTGAACTCTAATACATGTTAATACTATTTCTCTGACTGCAGCAAGTTCTCACTTTCTCAAGGCCTTTTCTTCAATTTTTCTAGAAATAAATATCTCATTTCCAACCATCAGATTAAGAGGTTATCCTCAGAGATATTATGTACCAGGTTGGTATGTCCACATAGCTGCTTTCCATATTTCAGGCTAAGCAAAGACATGCACTTAGAGCTGTACTAATGTTCTGAAAGCAAAAGACAATCCAACCGAATATCCAGAGGAAGTATGGCCTTTCCATGCAGTGCTTGATGCTGAAAATAGTGATTTTTATTCAAATACCACTCTGTTCACTTGAGGTCCAAGAACATTCAATTCATAAACCAAATGCCCTGGCTGGTGTGGCCCAGTGGATAGAGCGGCGGCCTGCGGACTGAAGGGCACCAGGTTCGATTCCGGTCAAGGGCACATGCCTGGGTTACAGGTTTGAGCCCCCATTGGGGGGGCGTGCAGGAGGCAGCTGATCAATGACTCTCTGTCATCATTGATGTTTCTACCTCTCTCTCCCTCTCCCTTCCTCTCTGAAATCAATAAAAATATATTTCATAAAAAGAAACATGTTAAAAATTGGTCTTCAAACATTATAGCCAATGATGCCAATGCTTGCTAATGATCTCAGCGACACAAAACCACATCCACACCTCAGTGGCCACCAAACCATTCAGCAGAGCTTCCTGAACGGTGACCTGTTTGAGGCTGCCAGTGTGAGCAACAGGTACTGTGTTTCAAACCCTGAATAGCTGTGGGGATCTCAGCAGGGGTTGGTGGAATCAGAATGCCAAATCGTGGCCAATGGAGGCTTCCCATGAGTCACAGCAGCAACATTCACCGGCGTGGGGGCCGTCTTGGCGAGGTTTCGGGCAAACTGGGCCATTTTGCCATCGTGGATATTGCGGCCCGAACCACCAGCTGAATCAAGCTGTAAACTCTATGCGCGGCTTCCACTATGTTCCAAAGACCAGCTCACTCATGCTCACAGCACCTCCTAATGCTGGAAGCCTTGTCAGCATCTTACAGAGAAGGAAACCGAGGCACAGGGAGATCAGCCCTCAGAAAATTGCCTCATCTGATGCTCAAAAGATGGACACCGTGACCCCCTCTGGGACAAGCAACTGTGCTTGGGGTTTACTTACTGTTGCTCTTTCACATTCCTTTGTACCCTTAAAAAATGTAAGTCTTAAATGTCATAAGTGAGCCAACAAAAACACAGTTAAACCTTTTATGGTAGTGCACTGCCTGGGGCTCTCTGCCCCCGGGGAGAACCTAGTGGCTGGAAGAGCAGGCAGTTCTCACAGTTCCTTCCGGGCCTCTCCACAGCCCACTCCCCAGCCTGATCCACCCAGAGTGAGACGAGCACAGAGGCTCGGGGCCCTGCCCTTTCCCTGGAGTCTGAAACCGTCAGCCTATGCGTGGCCCCTCTAAGGACCAGGATCCCC
The DNA here is from genome assembly GCF_963259705.1 of Myotis daubentonii. NCBI lineage: Eukaryota > Metazoa > Chordata > Mammalia > Chiroptera > Vespertilionidae > Myotis > Myotis daubentonii. The sequence goes on along the minus strand of NC_081860.1, from coordinate 61,495 downwards.
CGTGGGGCATTGTCTGTTCTGGAAACGTCCCTGATGGGAAGATGACCAGCGCTGAACCCCAGGCGCCCTTAGCCAAGTTATAAGAAGGTGCCTCATCTTCAAGACCTTTATGGACTAGAGAATGTCATAATAAATATTAAAACGGCCTAAAAAAAACTTCCAATAAAATCTGAAAACATTTCAAGTTATAAGAACATTGCAGTGTGAGGTTTGAGGTGTGAAGTCATGGGCCCTGTTCAGTGCATAGCCTCCCCTCCCAGGCCTTCCCCATCACGAGTCCAGCCTGGGCCCGCGCTTCCCGGAGCCCCTGGGCTGACACGAGCCAGCAACTGGGTGATCCTGCCCGTATTCTCGACGCCCAAACTGAGGCTCAGAGAGGGGCAGCAGAGGTCCCTACCCCCAGCCCACTTCCCCTCCACTCAGCCCAGCTCGCTGGTCCTCCCCCAGCTCCCGCCTGGTTGCCAGTGTCGGAGGAGATTTCTGAGAAGCAATTGAAAAATCCACACCAGCTGGCCCCTCCTTCCTCACTCTCTCTCCAGCTTCAAAGCCTCCTTTTGGGCAGGTAGGCGGGGCTTCTTCCTGGCCAGGCCGCGGGGAGCAAAGGAGATCATGGAGGCATAGGGTCCAGGTAGTGGGTTCTGGGACCCCAACCTCACCCAGCAGACTTCCTGGACCTGGGCTCCATCGCCCTGGGCTCCATCGTCCTGGGCTCCATCGCCCTGGGCTCCATCGTCCTGGGCTCCATCGTCCTCTCACAGTTCCAAGTCCAGGCGGGCTGTTTCCTGCCTCCCTGCCTTCGCACATGCAGTTCCCTCCACCTGGAATGCCCTTCCTCATCCTTCAGATCCCAGCTCGTCTGTAACTCCACTGGAGAACCTTCCCTGAGTGCCTTGGGGCTCCCCCTGCATCCTGCACCCTCCCCAGTCACAGTCTTTTTCCGGAGGATGCTCTCATGGGGTGGCGAGACCTTGGGGATGTGAGCTTTGCCTTTGTGCCCCAGTCCCTGGCACAGACAGGTGCTCAGTAAATCTAGAAGGAAGGGAAGGAGGGAGGGAGGGAGGGAGGGAGGGGAGCAAAGAAACTCCTCCCATAGGATTGGAGAGGATCTGGATCGTCAGCACCTGGCACAGGGCTGCTGGTCACAGAGCAAAGCCCAAGAATTAGCCCCTAAGGGACCTGAAAACAGGATTGGGTGATTTTCATGATGTCATCGAACGACTACGCTAATTGAGAAAGGAGTCTCGGCCTAGGGCTGTGCACCAAAGGGTTCTGGGTTTGATTCTGGCCAAGGGTACTGTACCTAGGTTCCCTGGCCCCGGCTCTGGTCGGGCGCGTGCAGGAGGCAAACAATCGATGTGTTTCTCTCACATCGATTTTTCCCTCTGTCTTTCTCTTTCTCTATCATTCTCTCTAAAAGATCAATGGAAAAATATCCTCTGGTAAGCATTAACAACAACAAACAAGCAAAAAACAAGAACAAGTCTCAGTGAGACTTTGTGGGGGTGAGTTGGAGTGGAGGATGGCATTGTAACCGGTCAATCAATGCATCCAGGCAGCCTGTCACTGCTTGAGCCAATCAAGCACAGACAAGGTTGAGTCACTTAGGAGTGCTTCTTCCAGTCCTGCCGGCAGTCTGGGAGAGCAGCAAGTCATCCACCAAAATCTGGTCTGCACCCCACAAGCCAGCTGTTGATGTAGGGTAGGGCAAGGATTAGTACAGGCATGGGGAAGTAGGCTAGCAGGCTGGGGTGGGACTCCATTGTTTGGGTACCGACGTTGTTAATCTTTCCATGATAATACAGGAGTTAGCGGCTGGGAACATGGTTAATGACTCAGAGGCCTGCACCATGGCAGACATCTCAATGATAAGGTCCGTGGTGGCTGCCTGATCGTATTTCCGCAGCATCATAATGAGTCGCCCCTTCCAGGATCTTAGTGAATTCCAATATTGCGTCATATGTTCTCAGGTTACTTCTGGGACATTAAGCTCTTGTTGCTGAGTACCTTTTTTTGCTAGTAAATTGTTTTCCTGAATAAAAGATTCTAGTTAATACTTTGGCATATAAACACAGTGGTTTTGAAAACATGTTTTTGTAACTCAAAGGGTTCTGCTCGATTCCTGTGTCTGTCCCTTTCAGAATGAAAGCTAAAGTAATCCTGTAGAAATGTGCTAACACCAATCAATCCCTTACTTTGCGATTTATTAGAATGTAAGCAAAGAGAAGACTTATACAGTGGTTTTATAGGATAAATGCTTACATTTTCCTCCCAGTAAGGTACTGATGATACTGCACATCTATGGATCTGTATATTTATGACGCTAGTCCTCAAAGGACGCTGTCAGCCAATTCCTGCGCAAAATGACCCTCTGCTGCCCTCGGGTGGCCATGCAAGGAATAACACTATGTGCCTCTGTCCATGGTGCTGCAATTCCAGGTAAAGCCCTGTGAACACGACCAAAAATTATACCCAGAAAAAATACCCCCACAAAATCATCATCAAAGCTGTCCAGGGCGCCAATCATTGTGTAGTCACGGCTCTGTGTTCTTCACCTCTTCCAGCCCCAGCTCTGCAGAGGGACACCCCTCCCTGTAGACTGCTGCACTGAGGTTCCCCTTATGGTAACGCACCCACCCTGCCTAATATGTTCGTTGGTGCCTTTTTTAAATAAAAAATATATTTTATTGATTTTGTTACAGAGAGGAGGGGAGAGGAAAACATCCATCAGCTGCTTCCTGCACACCCCCCACTGGGGATGTGCCCGCAACCAAGGTACATGCCCTTGACTGGGATTGAACCTGGGACCCTCCATTCCACAGGCCAACGCTGTATCCACTGAGCCACACCGGTTAGGGCTCGTTGGTGCCGTCTTTAAGTACAGTGGTGAGTGTATGTCTGGCAAGCAAATGCTCTAATCAGTTAGCCACACCAGCTACGGATTGTATGCCCTTTTGTTGTTGTTATTTGAATTTATTTTTAACTCTAATTTGACATACAATAATACATAACTTTCAGGTGTACAACATAGTGATTCAACATTTACATACCTTACAAAGTGATTCCCCCTAAATGTAGTTCACGTCTGACTCGACTGCCTATGCTGCAGTTCCATCTCCATGATGTATTTCATAAACGATGTGATGGACTTTTCCAGCCCCAGTGGAGACAACCCAGGGCAGGTGTTGGCAGAAGAACAGCTGGAGGCTAATGTGACTGAGAGGGACGAGGGGTTGGGTCGTGGAGCGGCGTGTGTGTGACTGCGCTTCAGGGGCTCAGGCTAGAGGAGCAGTGGCTGTTTGGAGCTGACTGGGGGAAGGAGGTGAGACGCAAAGTCTCCATCTCTTGCAGTTGCTGTCAGAAGACAGGTCCTTGCAGAAGCTCCAGTGAGAACATCCCAGCCTCTTCTCTTGTCCTGAGATGGGGAGCAGCCTGGATTTCCCACAGGTCCCAGTGTGATCACAGCGGCCCGCATAAGGGGGAGCAGGAGGGTTGGAATCAGAGAGATGAGGCTGTGCTGCAGGCTGTGGAGATGGAGGCCAAAGGAGAGGCATTTTTTGGTGGTGGCTTCAGTGTCATTGTGGGCTCGTCCTCCTCATGGTTGCAGGTGCCACGCACCAGGTCTTGCAGGTTCTTGTCGAACATGTGGTCAATGTGCCCTTGAACATCTTGAGGGCCATAACGACGGCGGCCGGTGGGCTGGAGACCCAGGATGCCTGATGCTGGATGGTGTGCGGGGACCCAGGGGCCGGCCTTGCTCCCTGCGGAGCGCTGTGCCTCTGGCCGCCACTGCCGGGCGTGCAACCTGTGTATCTGGCAAACTGATGCACCACCGGCTGCTACTCCCATTCACTGTTAAAGATCTAAATTTGAAGCAAATTGTAGTCACCCTGAGTGGAAGTCAACAGGTTCTCTTGTGCCAGAAGCTGTTCCATCCACGCTGCTTGACACAGTTGCTGCAGGGAAGAAATATCTGCACAGCATATGTCCCAAGGGACCTGGCGTCTATGGCATCCTGTTCTTAATATGTTTGCTCCCTTTCTTAGCGCTATGTGCTCTTACCAGCTCCAACTCCCCAGGAAAGGTTGTTTCCCCAGCTGGGAATTTTTCCCTAGAGTTAGGGACGAACAGGACTAGGGAAGGGAATAAATCAGTAACCCCCTAGTGTTACGGAAATACAGTGTACCGCTTATGAGGAATTCAGAGAAACTACCAAATGCTACACTCCTAAAAACCCGCCAACGCAGGGCAGTGCCAAGGAAGACCACCAGGAACGCTAAAAGAACAACTATCAAACAGTTAAGGAAATACCGCTGCAAACAATGCAGGCAGGCTCCTTATCTAAAAATCTTATTTGAGCTATGCAAGCAGAAGACTTCAACTAAGTGCCAGGGAGGTAGTTCATCACCATAGCTAAGATCACAGTTAAGCTATGTAGCGGTCAAGCGGAATGAAGTGAACTAGAAGAGGACATTCTGCCAGGAAAAGGCGGGGGCCTGCAAGCGGGCCGCGTCAGAACAAAGTCTTGCACGCAAGACTTATTGTTCCGAGGCAGAACTTTCCTTGACGTGATAAATAGTCCATGAGGGCATGGAAAGCTAGGAAGGGTGCACTGCTGCAGGTGGAAAGAGTCTTTGTATAACATAGGAAATTAATAGTGTAATGTATAACTTAGCTTTGATGATTTCATGAGCATGCTTGTTAATCATTGCCACTTGCTCTACTCCATTGTTATTTGCTGGCTCACCCCCAATAAAAGCCAGAAGGGATAAAAGGGTCTTTGCTACATACCTGAGCGAGCGGTAGCCCTCTGCTCTACTTCATCCTACATGCCAAGCTTGCTTCAGTGTCTCCATTCACAAACAACATCAACAAATGGTGCCCGAACAGGGACCCGAAAGTAAGACATTGGGAACGGGTAGGACCGAAAGGGTTTTGCCAGCGCAGAGTACGCAGAACTTTCGGCAATAGAGTCAGAGTCATGGGGAATAGCCCGTCAATGCAGAGTCAATATATAGCTGTCTTGAAATCATTGTCAAAGAGCTCCGGGTAAAAGTGAAGGATGAGGTTTTTAAAAAATTGTTTAAGGCAATTCAGCAGCACTGTTACTGGTTTCAACCAGAAGGAAAACAGCAGTTAAATCTTAAGTTGTGAAAACAAGTTGGAAGGTCATTAAAGAGGGCTCATCCACAGGGAAATGCAATAGAGGCTGATGTGTGGGCTATTTTTAATTTAGTAACGTTAGCTTTACAGCCTTTTCAGTCTGATTCTGAAGATTATGAAGAAATTCCGTTGACGTCCCAAAGTGCTGCTCCAGGAGCTGGAAGTTTAAGCCCTGAGCCTCTCCCTCCCGAGAAATTGCTACCACCCGAGCCGCTCCCGTTAGAGGTCACTGAACCGAGGGAGTCAAGAAAAGGACAGAAGACTAGCGGGCAAAATGAATTAGGAGGTTATGAAAGAATAACCTCAGCCAGCGATTCAGAGCTGGAGGATTCATCTTCTGCTGGTTCGGAAGAGGATCGTTACCCCCCCCCCCCCCAAGTTAAGGAAAAGAAGGGTGAAGAGAAGGGAAACAGAGATGAAAGAGCTTTTGTGGAATCTAAAAGAATTATTACTTACAGTAGTAAGGAAAAGAAAAGGAATAAAAGTCCTCAGGAGTTGGTCATTAGTCATTCATCAGGCGTTAGCAGCTGAGCCTCCAACACCCACCTGAGGACACAAAGAGCTGCTAATGCTCAATACCTTCAAGGGTTAAATTTAAACAGATTATAGATTAATCAATTTATATATATTATTAATTATAATATTATATAATTACATATGTTATTAATTTTTATATATTAATTAATATAGAATTAATTTATACAGATTACAAATTAATTCCTTATTATTAAAATACAATAGCTAAGGCAGTATTAGCCCCAAGGCAATATCTACAATTTAAATCCTAAAGGCGGGAAGAAGCCAGGAGAGTGGCGATGATTAACGCCCAACAAAATCCACCTGGATGTAATTTTTGCCAAAACCTTTGAATTTCAGAAAATTATGTCAAAATTGTCATATACAGTGGGGCCTTGATTTACGAGTTTAATTCGTTCCGTGACGGAGCTCGTAACTCAGATTACTCGTATGTCAAATCATTAAAGTGAACGAGTGAGACACGTGATGCTGGGCTGATGTGGTGGCGTTCACTGGGACGTTCGCTGCGCCAGCTCGCGATGGAGTATCTGAAGCTGGCTTGTAACCCGAATTTTAGCTCGCAACTCAAAGCAAAAAATCAGCGGAGAGATGGCTCGTATCTCAAAAAACTCATTAGTCGGGACACTCGTAAGTCAAGGCCCCACTGTATAAGAAACAACCTCAACTAGGTATGTTATGGGAAATGTGTAGAATTTTAAAATAGAGTCAATCCTATATAATGAAAGGGTAAGATGCAAATCGACCTAATGGTGGAAAGACCAGTGGTTATGACACGCACTGGCCACCAGGGGCAGACACTCAATGCAGGAGCTGCCCCCTGGTGATCAGTGCGCTCCCAGCCAGAAGCCGGGCATGTCTGGGAGTCAAGACAAGTTTGCCAAGTTTCAGACCGGGCTCATCGGACCCGGCTGTGGAGGGTAGTCACTGGTCTGGGTTCTTGGCTGACCGTTCTGGCGAGTGACCCCTGTCACCTGCCCAGCTATGGTCCCCAGCCAAGCTGGCCGTGCCCTTACCTGGGGGCAGATGAGCTGAGGGAAAGTAGATGGAGCCTGCAACACCCGTGGCAGCTGCTGGGGTCACAGAGTGGGGGGTGTGTTGGAGGCAGCTGTCCAGGCCGTCCTGTTGCTGATGTCCTTTCTGCCCCGAGACAGTGGCCGGCCCCATCGAGGGCAAGCACAGGGCCAGGTGCAGGAGCTGAGGAGCCACCAGGTGCAGCTGGAGTGGCCCTGGAGGCAGCAGTTGTCCCTGGGAAAGGACAGGGACTCAGCTCCAGCAGCTGCCAGGTGTGTGGGGGGGTGCACACCCCCAGTTCCTGCTCACGGGGCCCGGAGACCCTGTGAGCAAGGCTGAGGCAAAAGTGCCTTTTTGTGACTTTGGTCTGGGAGCCGCACACCATTTGCACAGCACAGGTCAGCCCTGCTGTGAAGGAGGGACCTTCGTGGGCCTGGGAGACAGAGGTGGAGTGGGGGCCATCATGGGGGCAGATGCGGGGGAGAGTGAGAAACACCTGGTGGTGTGGGGTCCCCTCCCCACTGTATCTCAGTCCCAGCTTCTCACCCAGCGACGCCAGGATCTGCCCTCCCATGCCCATCGCGGAGGCCACAGAACATGGACAGTTCACGGTGTTTTCTCTGGGGTTGGGGGTGGGGGCTTCACAGGGAAAGAACACAAAACTGAAGACACACACCTTCCTTCCTTAAAAAAACATGAACTAGAGAAAAGAATAATGGATACTTATCATTGAAATCCCCTAGTTCATGTAGACTCTTCACAAGCCTGGTCACGGCAAGGGAGGGGTCTTTTCTTTTGTTTTATTTTTCTTTTTTGATGTGTTTTTTATTGATTTCCAAGCAAACGGGAGAGGGAGAAAGAGAGAAACATCAATGAGAGAGAATCGTTGATGATCTGCCTCTTGCAGGCCCCACACTGGGGATCAAGCCCACAACCCGGGCATGTGCCCTGACCAGGAATCGAACCCTGACCTCCTGGTTCATAGGTCGATGCTCAAGCACTGAGCCACGCCAGCCGGGCGGGAGTGGGAAGGTCATGGTCCCAGGTCGTGGGTTTGGGTACCCCCTTCAGGAGCCCTCCTCCAGGAACAGGTGCTGTGCTAGGTCCCTCAGGCTGAGGGGTGACGGGCCCTCACTGCGTGTGCCTGCTCCCTTTATGGACGTCTGCTCTGTTGTAAGAAAAGCGGAGCCTCTGGTTGCTGTGGCTCCGTCGCCTCCCCAGGCAGACGCTTACCTGTTCCCTGGAGCCTCGCTGGACTCCCACCTGTAGGCCCACGAGGGTCGTTGCTCCTGGCCTCGGTGGACGTTACCTGTGAACCGGTGGCCAGGAATGACCAACACGGCCTGCCGGCTCTGCTCACGGGGTCCATGGCCCATCAGACTCCCCGTAAGAAACGTGCAGTTAAGGATTTCAGACGGGTCAGGGGAGCATGAGACCCGCGGACCCAGGTACAAGGCCAGGCACCAGGAGCTGCTGCGAGGTGGGCGTCCCACACACTGTGAGGTGAGGTGCACCCAGCAGCTCTCAGCAGGGTGGCGAGGGCCTGTGTCCTGGTCACTCTCAGTGCCGCCTGCCCAGGCTCAGTGGGAGGGGGTGGCCGGGGGGAGGCGCATGCCTGACCCCACGCCTCCTGCTCAGGCAGCCGAGTCCACGCAGAGCAGTGGGGCTGCTCGAGCTCTGAACTGGCTCCTGGACCCCACTCCCTCTGCCTCCCTTGTCACCTCAAGGCCTGGCAGACGCTGTTCACTGAGAGACGCACGTTCTAGCCTCCCTGAGCCAGAGGCGCCGGTGCTGACCCCACTCTGAATGACACTCCAAAGCCTGGGTCACCCTCCCACTTCATAGATTGGAAAGAGGCAGAGACGTTGGGGGTCTTGCTTTAGGTCACACAGTTGTGAGGGCAGAGCTGAGACTCAAACCCTTGTGGACGGACCTGGCGCCCACATGCTGTGCCCCAGGCGAGATGCCAACACTACACAGGCAGCAAGAAGGGTGAGGGCGACCAGTGCCCAGACTGAGGCAGCACAGGTGTGTGAACCGGCACACGGGCACACGCATGCACACATGCACACACACACACCTGCACACACTCTCTCTGGCTTTCACCTCTGAGGCTACAGAGGTCCGAGGAATCAGGGGAGGAGCCAGGAGAAGCCAAGGGGCTGGTGGGGGGCTATTCCCGTTCCTGGTGAGTCTGTCTCAATCCCTCTCCCTGGCGGGAACCTCACTGGACTGACGCCAGATTCCGCCTTCCCGGGTTCAGGTCTGTGGCTGAGGGTTCTCTGAGGCCCTCCTGGAACTCTGCTTTCAGTGGTAAGAGGGATGAGGCATGTCAGCTTCAGGTTGGTATGGACACAAACTTTATTAAAACGAGGCCAAAAACACCCATGGGGGACATTGGTGTTGACATCCCGGCAGCACTTAAGGAACGGTTTGTCTATTGCCTCTCCTCATAAAAGTGGAGGATGTTTGACCAGTTACCTCTGTACTAATTACACTCTTGGGGAGGGAAAGGGGCCAGCAGGCTTCCTCTGAAGCCCCCTCAGAGCTGGGGTATGAGGTATGCGGTGCCTACACTTGCCCTGTGGCTGCTGAGGTGCGATTTAGGGCTCATGACTCATCCTCCCTGCAAACACCGGGCTTCTCCCCTGAGTGTGTCCTCTGGTGTCTGATGAGATTGGACTTCTGTGTAAAGCCTCGCCCACACTCCCTGCACACATAGGGCTTCTCCCCTGAGTGCGTCCTCTGGTGTTTGATGAGAGATGACTTCTGTGTAAAGCCCCGCCCACACTCCCTGCACACATAGGGCTTCTCCCCTGAGTGTGTTCTCTGGTGTTTGATGAGAGATGACTTATCTGTAAAGCCCCGCCCACACTCCCTGCACACATAGGGCTTCTCCCCTGAGTGTGTTCTCTGGTGTTTGATGAGAGATGACTTATCCGTAAAGCCCCGCCCACACTCCCTGCACACATAGGGCTTCTCCCCTGAGTGTGTTCTCTGGTGTTTGATGAGAGATGACTTATCTGTAAAGCCCCGCCCACACTCCCTGCACACATAGGGCTTCTCCCCTGAGTGTGTTCTCTGGTGTTTGATGAGAGATGACTTATCCGTAAAGCCCCGCCCACACTCCCTGCACACATAGGGCTTCTCCCCTGAGTGTGTCCTCTGGTGTGTGATGAGTGATGACTTATCTGTAAAGCCCCGCCCACACTCCCTGCACACATATGGCTTCTCCCCTGAGTGTGTCCTCTGGTGTCTGATGAGATGTGACTTCCGTGTAAAGCCTTTCCCACACTCCCTGCACACATAGGGCTTCTCCCCTGAGTGTGTCCTCTGGTGTCTGATGAGATGTGACTTATATGTAAAGCCTTGCCCACACTCCCTGCACACATATGGCTTCTCCCCTGAGTGTGTCCTCTGGTGTGTGTCGATATGTGACTTATCATTGAAGCCTTGCCCACACCCTCCAGGCTTGATTGTTACAATTTTTGACATTCTTACTCCCACAGATAATTTGCCTGTGATCTTTGGATTAACATTCTGGCCTGTGCTGGGCTCTTCCTCCATTATTCTCTCACGCTCACTGGAGCTCCCTGCTTGTCCGTTGGGAGGCTTGAAAGAGGCCCTTGAAGTTCCCCTGTGCCTGATCATTTTAAGCAAAGGTTTGGACGTTCCTTTGACCTCTTGACCTTCAGCTTTGTCATTCCAGCCATGTGGACCAGGATGTTGCTGCTGCTGCTGATTCTGACGCTCTGGGCCGGGTTCCTCTGACTGGAGGTGTTTTCCTGCAGGTGCTCCTGGCAGAATCTCAGAGGGGTGATTGCGTTTCACATGTTGGCTGAGGAATGTCTGACTGGAGAAGGCCACAGGGCAGGAGGGACATGGGTGGATCTCTGGCTTTGGTTCTGCTGAAGGAGAAAGTTTTGGTCAGGGTATGTGTGGGCAAGGCTGCCTGTGCCTTACGCTCTGTCTCCTGGTAAGACCTGTCTCCGGAATCATTCTAACTGTGTTGACAGTGCAAGCTCTGCCTCCCACAAAGTGTTCCTTCACAGTCTACTTTTCTTTTTCTTTGTCTGCACTACACTTCTTCAGAAATCCAGAGACCCCATATCAAGTCTTTTCTACAGCCCTGGTCAGTGTGGATCAGTGGATAGAGCCTCAGCCTGTGGACTGAAAGGTCCCGGGTTCGATTCCCATCAAGGGCATGTGCCTTGGTTGCAGGCTTCTCCCCGGCCCGGGCCCTGGTCAGGGATTGTGCAGGAGGCAATGAATCGATGTGTTCCTCTCACATTGATATTTCTCTCTGTCTTTCCCTCCCTCTCTTTCACTCTCTACAAAAATCAATGGAAAAATATCCTTGGGTGAGGATTGAAAAGAAAAAAGGTCTTACAGACCAAGGACCATCAGATGCCATGTCACTCCTTATATGGGTGGGACTATCGTGACTTTTCCATATACATGTATCTTCTAAGTCATGTTAAAGAGAAAAACCACAGGCCCGGCCAGGTAGCTCAGTGGTTGAGCATCAACCCATGAACCAGGACGTCACCAGTTTGATTCCTGGTCAGGGCACATGCCCAGGTTTTGTGCTCTATCCCAGCAGGAGGCAGCTGATCCATGTTGATATTTCTATCTCTCTCTTCATTTCCCTTCCTCTCTCTCTCAAATCACTAAAAATATTTAAAAATAGAGAAACCATAGGCCCCAACTAGCAATTGCTTCTCTCTCAGTTTTCCACAAATCATAAAATGGTATGTCTTTCCTCACACAGTATTCCTACCTGATTTCTTTCAGTGTTAGCCTATTTCAAATACAATAGAAGTCCTGTCTCAAAATATCTTTCCAACCACCCCTAGCCAGTTTGGCTCAGTAGATAGAGTGTCGCCATGGGAACTCCAGGGTCCTGGGTTCAAGTCTAGTCAAGGGCACGTACCTTGGTTACATGCTCAATCCCCAGCCCTGGTTGGGGTGTGTGTGGGAGGCAAGCTATTGATCTCTCTCTCTCTCTGTCTCTCCCCCTCCCTTCTACTCTCTCTCAAAAAAAAAAAATCATTGGAAAAATATCCTCGAGTGAGGATTAACAACAACAATAAAAATATTTCCCCAACCTGCTTCTTACACTCCTGACTGCCCTCCCTCTCCAGCCAATCCGCCTTCCTCTCTCACTTGGGAGTTGAAGTACTCTTGGAGGGGATTCCCCACTGAAGTTTATTTTCCAAAAAAATTAACAAAGCATAGTTTTAGAACAGAGAACATGCCAGTCTGCAGCTGAAAACTGCCCAATTGTCCCGTCTCACTCAAGGAAGTCCCCACTCTATGATGCTGTGTATTTTGTGCATGAAGTATTTTTTAAAATGGAACAAAAATAGGCCCTGGCCAGTGTGGCTCAGTTGGTTGAGCATTGTCAAGTTCACCCAGAGGTAGCCAGTTTGATTCCTGGTCAGGGCACATGTCTGGGTGGTGGACTTGATCCCCAGTAGGGGGCGTGAAGGAGGCAGCAGATTGATATTTCCCTCCCTCTCCCTTCATCTCTGTCTCTAAAACCAATAAAAGCATATTTTTAAAAATTAGAACAAAAATAAAAATATTAAAATTGTTCCTAAGAATCAAAGACCTATGTGATGAATCATCAATTTCTGAAGCATCTTATTTGAATCTTTACTGACTGTAGAGTGGATTATACTCTACTTGAGAGTTGGACCCTGAAAACCTCTAAGAATTCTTTCTTTCCATGTTGAAGAAGAGTGGTGCCCACCTCTCCCGGCCACAAGCTCTGTCTTCCACTTGCTGCCCCACTTGATGCCCAGCTCTTGGCCATACTCTTCTCCATACCAGACCAGCAGCTCACAGCCTGTCCTCACGACCTGGCAGGTTCGGTAGAAAATCTGCCTGTGATATTGAAAGGCCACCAGGTTCTGCTCTTCGTCATCCCGGGCGCAGTTCACATACCTGGGGTTGAGGCAGATGAAAGGAAAGAAAATCACAGGTGATGAGTTTCCACTACCTGTCATATTCGTGTCCAGCTCCTCACTGAAGCTTAAGGCCCTCAGCTCTGATGGCACCCACACCCACGCTCCTGGGGAAACTTCTGTTCAATATTCGAGCCTCGGTCACAATGTCACGTGAATTCCTGTCTCTAAGTCCTGCGCACAATGTTCATCCTGCCTAATGCCATTTCCAAAGCCTGATTCCGACTTCCCCATCACACCCGGTGTCCTCTAGCTTCTCTAAGCTCTACGTCAGGTTCTGTGTCACACCGCAGAACTCGGTGCTTGATCTAGCACTCTGCTTCTGGATCAGCTCACATCATTCAACACTCAGCCCAAGTCTACCTTCTCTTCAGAAGCCTTTCTCGATTCTCCCCACACTTTATTGAAGGCATCATTCAGTTTCCTCCCCCAGGTTCCCTCAGAAACGTGGAGGTCTCTGTGTTAGAAAAATAACACAGAACAATAGTCGTTTATTCATAATCTGTGTCTCCTGATACAAGAGAGTCCTGCAGGAAAGGGCCATGAGCACTATTACTCTGCCGGCTCCAACACCCAGTTGTAGTTAGAACTGAGGCTGGGATGATGTGCTGCCCTCACAGGTTTAGACTATCCTTGGATTAAGGCTATCTGGGCACTGGCCCTTCTTGAAAAATAGGAAAATTATAGTTAAATATTAATGAAATAAAATTTTTCATGTCCATCTTCAATAAGTCCTCTCTAGGGTCATGGATTGTGTGAACTGTGTAAGTAATGAATTCCTTCCTCTAAACTGGAACATAGTAGGTGTTTAACTAATGTCCATTAGATAAATCATAGAGTAATCCAGGGTCATCAAGGTTTTCCCAGTCAGTGCCCAAACTAGAGACTTCTATTTTGAGGACATATGTTGTACTTTTACCTCCTCTTTTCCTAAATGTCTCTTGATGTTGAAGATCACTGTATGGAGGAAAAAGGGGAACAGAGGACTGAGGGAGACCATTAGTGAGGCATGATGGGAAGGACAGATGTGTGGGCTGTGAGGCATGAGTGTCCCCTCTGGCACCCAGAAGCCTAGTGACCTTACCTCATCCAGTTGGCCTGAGATGTATCCTTTCCGTCCACATACTCATAGCAGTTTCTCCCTTTGGTGATCTGCATTTCAGGAAAAGAAGTTAAAGTGTGTGTGTGTGTGTGTAAATGATAGGATAATTACTCTACTGTCATGAAATCTCTCTCAGCCTGCATGGTGATTCAACTGCCAGTGGTGATCACAGGATGTTTTTCTTACTCATCATCTACACGTCGGAGTCGATTTGTCCACTAAGCAGGAGCCTCACAAGGGAGGAGTCTGTACCACTTTGCTCCCATTTATCCTCTGATCCTTAGAGAGGAGCTCCAGTTCATGCAAAGTCCGCCCAGTACACAGAGCTAACTAACCATATGGTCCCCATCCATGTCCCAGCATGTAGAAGGTGGGGGCCCCCCAAGCCACAGGAGGGACAGGGAAGCCAAAGGACAGGGAAGAGGTAAAGTTCTCACCAGCCAGGAGTAGCCGCTGTTGGCTTTGGCTTCATCTTCTGTGATCTGACCCTCATAAGGGCCAAAGTGCAGGCCCACGGGCAGATCACATTCCTCATTCCACACTCCAAGCCCAGCCTCAGGGATGCCTGATGGTCCGATTCTCAACCCAGGGGGCAGAGTGAGGGCTGAGCGGTTGGCATGCCCCTTGTCCATGGCACTGTCTTTTACAAACGTAGGAGGCCCATGCACAGCACAGCTGTCAATGAAGAAGTTCTGACACTTCTCACAATCTGGAGGCAAGAGCAACAGGGATTAGGGAGGGTACAGTGCATGTTCCTGCACATGAAGAGCTTCGGAAAGAGGTCACATCGGTGAGCCTCAATCCTGTACTCCCGGTCACGAGAGGAAAGGAATGATTTGGGCACCGAAAGACCAGGTGAAATTATTGCATCAAGACATAACATGCTCCTTGGTGAGGGTGAGCTTACAGAGGTAGTCATCATCCTGGGGCTCGCTGATCTCTTGGTAGACACGACACTTCCTCTCTCGTAGGCTATACATCTTCACTTCGATCTGCTTTCTCCTGAGGTCTACACGGGAGAAGAGCAGGTGAATGAGAGGGTGAGGTCTGGAACATGAGTCCCTGTCTTGTCAGAAAACACACAATGTCCTCCCATTGAATGGTCACCTGTTCTTTTATATTATCTGGTATTTTCCTCCGTTAACTAAAAGACTAGCACTCCTCACTGACTACCGATGGCTGATTCAATTTTAGTTTCTAGATGATCTCATTATCAGGTTCAACCTCCCAAGTTTTGGTCATTCATAAAGTGTGTATTGAGGGCACATTATGTGTTAGGCACTGAGTAAAGACCTGGGCACACAACACCAAGAGAATATGGTTGCTATTATCACAGATGGATTTATTGGACAACTTGCATGTGTCAATTGTTTGAGATTTAATTTAATGCTTTCAAACTATATGTGTCCCATGTTTCCTTATGTTCACTTTACACATTAGCATTCAGGAGCTCAGAGAGTTTGTAAGATTAGCTCAAAGCTTCAGTGCTAATTCCAGTTTCAAATCCAGGCCTATGCAAAGTCCACCCCACATACCTAGGCTATACTGATCAGCCTTTCTAGAGGAATTAGTGGAACTGAAATCTCCAAATTATTTAACTCACCCAATTTCGATCTAGTGTGCTGTCCGGAGGTACTTGCTTCTCCAGGAGGGGGCACTGGTTTCTGGGTCTGCTCTGAGCCACTTGTGGTCAACAAATTTGCTGTTCCTGACAATTCCTTCAAACTGGACTCAGTACTTAATGGCGCCCTGGACTTTGCCTTCAATGTGAAAGTCACATATTAAAAAGTAATATGCATTTATTTAATTATGTAGGGTTTATATACATTTTCACCTACATGACTTTAATGAACACTTCAACAACTCTTTGAAATACCTGGGAAGTATGAATATTAGAGGAAAAAGAAATGGCCAATGTGGGTTGTGAATCAAAGACTAGAACCCATGCCTTAAGGCTCTTTCTTTATAGAACATTGAGAGTGAAGGATACTGGGAAGAGAATAAGACATAGTTGGGGCCTAACCAATGTAGCTCAGTTGATAGAGTGTCGGCCTGCGGACTGAAGGGTCCTGAGTTCAATTCTCGTCAAGCGCGAGTTCCTTGCTTGCAGGCTCCTCCTCCCTGGCCAGGGCCTTGGTCTGGGCTTATGCAGGAGGCAACCAGTCATTATGTGTGTCTCTCACATCGATATTTCTCTCTTTCTCTCCCTCTTTTTTCTATTCCCCCTAAAAATCAATGAGAAAATATCCTTGGGTGAGGATTAAGAAAAAAAGGAAGAAAGAAATAGTTGGCAGAGCCCTGGCTGGTGTAGCTCAGTTGGTTGAACTGAAGGGTTGCCGGTTCCATTCCCAGTCAGGGCACATGCCCCAGTTACAGGTTAGATCCCAGGTTGGGGTCTGTGTAGGAGGCAACTGTTGCGAGCCATTAGAAATATTGGCTTAGACAAAGCCATCTTAAAAACTATAAGTTTCTGGTTCCTCCAGAAACTCCTAATTACCAGAAACCACCTGTGTCTTGCAATTTGGCCAGCAGTTAAAGATAAACTGCCCTCACACAGCTGCTACATCACACATCCCCACTGATAAACACACAGCCATCCAGAGCCTGCTAAATCACACATCTCCGCTGATAAGCACAGCCATCAGAAGCCTAATAAATCTCTAGGTTACTGCCCATAGACCCCTTTACCCACCCCCCTTCCCTAAAACAGTATATATTCTGCCGCGGTGAGAATAAAGTTGGAGGCTTGATCAGGACTGACTTGTCTTGCCTCCATTCTTTCGTGTCCCTTGTTTGTCTCATTCTCCTAGGGTGTCTCTTCGTTCCCCCGTTGTTGTCCCGCGGGCCGGGGCAGGCAACCGATCCATGTTTTTCTCTCTCGTGGATGCTTCTCTCCCTCTCCCTTCCTCTCTCTCTCAAATCATTAAAAACATATTTTTTTTTTAAAAAAAGAAATGGCTGGCAGAAACCTATCATGACAATAAAGGAAATTATGCTAAAAAGTGCCATTGACTATATCACGGAAAGAATATTTGTAATTAGAGTAGTTGGTTCCCACCAATTCTGTCTGAATAAGGTTGTGCTACTAGCTAGTTCTCCTCACTTTCCTGACCTATAACATGCTAATTCTTAATGTTATAATGAACATGACATATAACGGTGTTCACCAAAGTGTTCTGTGAGCTGTTTGATACAGTGTGAATGTCAAATTACAGTCCTGCTATCAATGTACCTCTCAGTCGTCTCTGTATTTGAAATCATATGTAAATCATCTTCATTATTCTTTGCCCCTACTCTAGTTTAATTCGTAAATTTGAAAGCACTCTTTCAGCCAACATTCAGGGGGCCCTCAGGGACCCTGAGCTGGGCCTGGGACTTCTGAGAAGAATCTGGTGTGAACCAAAGAGCTCACAATGAGAGGTAGGCAGGCGGAGCCAATGATTCAAACAAGATGACACTGGCCTAATTAGAGGTCAGAGAAAGAAGCCATACTTCTTCTGACTGGAATAAGCATTCAAAACCAGTTCCAGATGAGCTTCTATTGAATAGTGTGTCATCTCTATGAAGTTCTTAAGTCACTTTATTGTTTATTATTTCTGAATCGTCAAACCTGAAGCTCCCCAGAGTTGAGAGATGCTTTCTTTTATTTGACTGGGAGGTTCTGATGCTGGGGTTGCTATATCCATCTTCATCTGGGACCATGCACCGTGCAAACTGCCTATATGTCAGTGAGCTTCTGCAAGTCGGAAGTCTTAGTGCATCTCTCACTGCAGCATAGCAGAGAAGAACTGCGTTTGGAATCATCAGTCAGTGAAACATGTAATCATGTATGGATAAGACAGTGGAAAGTGCATAAAACTATGGAAATTTTAATGAGGTTGTAAGTGGTTTAGAGATGAAGCTATGGATTAGATTGCACGACCACCGATACTGTGATTTCAGACATACAATCAAACACTTGTGTATGTCTGAAACATCAGTTCCCTCTTCAGAAATGGTGATAGTTATAGTACCTACCTCATAGGTTTGTGGTAAGGTTTAAGTGAATTTGTTCACGTAGAATTCGTAGAGTCTGAAGCATTGTGAAGATAAAACCCGTGGTAGCTACTATTGTAGCTGATGTTATTAACGACTAAGATGCTATTGGGCATTTTGTTGAAGAGGTCAGGAAAGGAAGGTGGCAGTTCCCAGGGTGCACTGTGATTTTTCCTCCTCTTCCCTGCATTTGCATCCAGGAGGAAGATTTTCTTTCCCACAGGATTTGGGAAATACTCACCTTCTGATGTTTATTCTGTTCCACTCTGAAGGCCACCCAAGAAGGTTTAGCTAAAAGATGGTGAGAAATCAATAATACATATAATTTTAGAGAGGAAGGGAGAGGGAAAGGGAGAGAGAGATAGAAACATCAATGATGATAGAGAATCATGGATTAGCTGCCTCCTGAACACCCCACAGCAGGGATGGAGCCCACAACCTGGGTGTGTGCCCTGACCGGGAATTGAAATGTGACCTCCTGGTTCATAGGTCGACGTTTAATCTCTGAGCCACGCCTGCCGGGTAAGAAATCAGTTTTGGTTGGTAATTGTTTCAAAATCTGGAGATTTTTATCTTTCAGTATTCTGAATCAAAGAGTAATCCAAGGACAGACCAAGGATGATTGGAAAATGTTTTCTGAGGTTTCATTAGGCTTATGCTTTTATTAGGAGCATTAGCTAATTTTCTTAAAATGTTTAAAAATAGCCCTAGTCGGCTTGGCTCAGTGGATAGAGCGTCAACCTGCGGACTGAATGGTCCTGGGTTCTATGCCGGCCAAGGGTGCATGCCTGGGTTGTGGGCTCATCCCCCAGGTGTGCAGGAGGCAGCTAATCGATGGCTCTCTCTCATTATTGATGTTTCTATCTCTGTCTCTTTTTTACTCTATTCCTATCTGAAATCAATAAATATATGTTAAAAAAATAGACAAAACCCCATCTGTACTTCATCCTCTGCTTAGTATATATATTTAAACTAGAAGCCCGTTGCACGAAGATTCACGCAATAGGCCTTCCTTTCCCTGGCTGCCGGCACTGGTTTTCCTCTGGCACCCGGGTCCCAGCCCTTTGATCAAGCCATAGAGGAGAAGACAAGCCTCTTCAGTCTTCACTCAGCGGCTGCCCTTTTTATGGAAATTAACTGCCACCTTTGTTGGGTTAATTTGCATGTGTATTCTAATTGGCTGATGGGCCTGGCAGAGTGACACCAATTTGCATGTTTCTCTTTTATTTGTGTAGAGTGGCCTAGCCCTGGCTGGGCATCTGAGTTGTTTGGAGTATCATCTTTTACACCAAAAGGTTTTGGGTTTGATCCTTATTGGGGCGTACACAGGAGGCAACTGATGGATGTTCCTCTCTCACATTGATGTTTCTGTCTCCCTTTCTGTCTCCCTCCCTTCCTCTCTCTAAATTCAATGAATATCCTTGGGTGAGGATTTAAAAGATAAAATTGCCTTAAAAAGCAAAAAATAAAAAATTGTCCTTTCATGACACAAATATAATAAAGGTCATGTAACTGCAAAGAATCTCTACTCTGCAACCTGGCCCTTTCTCCTCTCTGTCTTCTGTCTTCACACTGGCCTTGTCCAGTCCGATGGCACCAGGACCACCTTGCCTCCTTTCTTTCTTATCCTTCCTCCTTTGCACATGTGGACTGTGCCCACCTTCTCTAGTCACTAGATTCTGATCAGCATCACACAGTCTTAGGGACAAAGACTCAGGTCTAGTCACCCCAGAAAGAGAGTTTTGGGCAAGTTAGAGATAACGTTGTGACTTCAGCTATGTTCCAACCTCAGACCCATGGAACTACAGACCCTACCAACCAGACTTTCATGCAACCTGGCAGATGATGCCATGGCTGACATGGAACCTGATACAACGATGAACTACTTCCTACCCTGGCCCACAACCCAACCCCCTAACTACCATGAGTAATAATTTTCCCATATGTCCCCATGCAGGTCTTAGAGCACTGCTCACCTGTCAGACCTTCCTCCTTCTATGTGATGACAACTCTTCTGAATTAGTTATTTTTACTCACTTTTATATTTTTGTATACTTACTTGTTAATGTTCTATAACTATATAATTATATTATTATTCTATTTTATTTTTCCCACCACCATTTATACCCCTCTATTATTATTTTTTAATCCTCACCTGAGAATATATGTTTATTGATTTTAGAGAGAGAGGAAGAGAAAGAAGGAGAGGGAAACATGGATGTGAGAAAGAAACATCAATCAGTTGTATCCCATACACACCCCGACTGGGGGTGGAACCCGAAACCTTTTTGGTGTATGGGAGGATGCTCGAACCAACTGAGCCACCCAGCCATGGCTATGTATTTATTTTTATTTTGAGAGAATGTTTATTCAAGCTGGGGACAGTGAAACAAGGAAGGGCTTAGGATAGAAGCAGCTGCAGGAGAGAGCCTAGGCTGGGCTGCTGTGTTGCTCTAGAAAGGTTAAAGGAAAGAATTCAGCCTAGGCGGGCGGCTTTGGCTCATTGGAAAGTCATAGCAAAGGGGCCTTGGAGCCAGGTTCAGGGGGTTAGCCTGAATGAGCTGCCGCTGCCCGTACTCCCTGGTGCAAATCTCCTGGGTCTCTTAGTTTAGGAGATGCCCACCTGGGGAGGGGGGGGGAGTAGAGAGGAGGAGGGAGAGGGGTGGGTGTGCTCCTGGAGAAAGAACAGCTTAAATATATATATATATATCTACACTAATAAAAGAGAAACATGGTAATTGGGGTACGACCGCTACCCTTTTCATTGGCTAATCAGCGAGATATGCAAATTAACTGTCAGCCAATATGGCGGCCGGCATCCAGGCAGCTTGAAACTAACATGAGGCTTGCTTGCCTCAGTGATGGAGGAAACCAACGTTCCCCGCCTGCGGCTGCAGGCCTCTGAGCCTGCAGTTTCAAACATTGTAACAAATACCGCCGGACTTCAGCCAGCAGGATCGCAACATTGTATGCAAAGGCCAGAAACCTACTTTCAGCAGCGGAGGCCTAAGAGCTAGAGCCAAGCCTTAAGCTAAAGCTGGCCCAGAATAAAAAAAAAAAAAGGAAAAAAGGAGCGGTTGGGAGCTTCAGTCACCCCCAGCCTGCAAACAGCCCTCAGCTCCTCACCCAGACTGGCCAGGCACCCCAGTGAGGACCCCCACCCTGAAGGGTGTGTGACCAGCTGCAAACAGCCGTCATCCACTCACCCAGGCTGGCCAGGCACCCCAGTGGGGACCCCCACCCTGAAGGATGTGTGACCAGCTGCAAACAGCCATCATCCACTCACCCAGGCTGGCCAGGCACCCCAGTGGGGACCCCCACCCTGATCCAGGACACCCTTCGGGGCAAACCAGCTGGCCCCGACCCGTGCACCAGGCCTCTATTCTATATAGTAAAAGGGTAATATGCCTCCCAGCACCAGGATCAGTGGAGCCGCGAGGCCTCCCGGCACCGGGATCAGCGTGACAGGGGGCAGTGCCCAAACCCCCTGATCGGCCCTGCTCTGTGTGTGCCAGGGTGCGGCACCCCGACACCCCCCCCCCATGGGCCCTGCTCTGTGTTTGACGGGGTAGAGCCATAACCTCCCCATCAGCCCTGCCCTGAGTGTGAGAGTGGCGGTGTCCCAACCCCCTGATGGGCCCTGCTCTGTGGGTGATAGAGGGCAGTGCCCCAACGCCCCCCCCCTGCCCCCCCACGGGCCCTGCTCTGTGTGTGACGGGGTAGAGCTATAACCTCCCCATCAGCCCTGCCCTGAGTGTGAGAGTGGCGGTGTCCCAACCCCCTGATGGGCCCTGCTCTGTGGGTGATAGAGGGCAGTGCCCCAACGCCCCCCCCGCCCCCCCACGGGCCCTGCTCTGTGTGTGACGGGGTAGAGCTATAACCTCCCCATCAGCCCTGCCCTGAGTGTGATAGTGGCGGCGCCCCAACCTCCTGATTGGCCCTGCTCTGTGGGTGATAGAGGGCGGTGCCCCAACTCCCCTATTGGCCCTACTCTCTGAGTGACAGGGGGGAGTTCCCCAACCCCCTGATGGGCCCTGCTCTGTGCGTGACGGGGGTGGCGCCGCAACCTCCCCATCGACCCTGCCTTGAGTGTGGCAGGGGGCGGTGCCCCAATCCCCCAATCGGCCCTACCCTGAGCGTGACTGAGGGTGGCATCGCAACCTCCCAATCCACCCTGCTCTGTGCATGACAGGGGGCGGCGCCCCAACTCCCCAATTGGCCCTGCTCTGAGCCCGACCAGGGGCTGCACCTAGGGATTGGGCCTGCCCTCTGCCACCCGGGAGCAGGCCTAAGCCAGCAGGTTGTCTCCCGAGGGGTCCCAGACTGCGAGAGGGCACAGGCTGGGCTGAGGGCCCCCCCCTCCCCCCCGAGTGCACAAATTTTTGTGCACCGGGCCTTTAGTATATATATATATATATATATATATATATATATATATATATATATATATATATATATATATATATGCTAGAGCACCATTGCACAAAATTTATAAATTTATGCACCGGGGAATGGCGGCGGGGGGTAGGGGGGTGGGCGGGGAATCCCTCAGCCCGGCCTGTGCCCTCTGTGCCTCTGACAGTCTGGGAGCCCTGCGATCCATCGCCTGCAGAGGGAGGTACCGTTCAGCAGCCCCAGCTGTGCATTGGTGGCCTGGGCCTCCCTCTTTTGTGACGGGGAGCCCCCATTGATCACCCAGTGGCTAGTGGCCTGGGCCTGTCTCTGCAGGGCATCATGGGGGATGGTGGGGCCGGACCAATTGCGTTTCACAGGCCTTGGCTGGCCTGGTGCTAGTGGGTGTCATAGCCTGGTCATCTGGCCGGTCCTTCAGCTGGTCCGCCCTGGATTTGCAGATTATGGTTTTATTATTGTAGATTTGGGGGGTGGGTCTGGGTGAAGGTGAGCAAAGGGGGAGAAATGGGAGATCTCTGTGATAGTGTCAACACTAAATCTGTATATAATTATTGTTACACATTGAAAGAGGTTCTATGACCCTGGCCAGTGTGGCTCAGTGGTTGAGCCTCGACCTATGAACCGTGAGGTGGGGGCCGGCAGGAGGCAGCGATGGAGGTTTCTCTCTCTCTCTCTCTCTCTCTCTCTCTCTCTCTCTGTAAAATAAATGCTTCATAAAAAGGGGTTTATGTGAACAGCCCCTGGTGTGTAACTGCTCTGCCTCTTGCTCCTCCCCGGTAACTCCCGAGAGGCCGCCCGACCGACACCGGGTCGGGGTCAGGCACCTGCGCGCCCTCCGCCCGCACCTCGCGGCCTCGGGGTCCACTCGTCATCCGAGTCCTCGGAGTCCTCCGCCCCGGGCCTGGCCGTCCTCCCGCGGCGACACATGAAGGCGGGTCGAGGGGCCCTGAGGCCTGGAAGGAGAGAAAGAAAGAGTCTGTCCTGCGGGCGAAGAGCTGAGGGACGAACAGCAGAGCCAGCGCCGGGCGGGGCGGAGCCGGGGCCCTGGACGGAGCCCCCCACCCCCCGCGGCCCCGTCCCCCCTCGCGGTCACCGATGCTGAGCAGCGCCTCGTAGTTGCTCTTCACGTTGCGGTGCCGCGCTCGCTCCCAGGCGCCCATCTGCGCCCACTCCTCCCGGGAGAAGTAGACGGACACGTCCCTGCAGGCGGCCCTGGGCTGGAGGAGAGACCGTCCGTCCGTCCGTCCGCCCCGGGCCCGTGGGTGGGCGCCCCGCCTCCACCCCGTCCCTCCCCCCGCGGACCCCCTCACCTTGGGCCTGCGCTCCGCTCTCCCCGCCTCCTCGGGGCGCTCCTGCGGGCTCCTGTCGGGGTTCATGGCCGCCACCGGAGCCCCAGCCCGAGGCCGCGGTGCCTGTGGGAGGAGGAGGCGCTGAGGGACCCGCTCCCGCCGGGCGGGGCGTCCCCCACCCCCGGACAGACCGGACCGGGACCAGGGGCCGGGGCCGCGGCCATTAAGACCCACCAGGGGGCGCCTCCTTCCCGCGGCGGCTGGGGCGTCCCAGGGGGGGCCTGAAGGGGGGGTTTGGAGGCACTGAGGGGCGCGGTCAGGGGGGACTGAGGGGAGCGGGGGGACTGAAGGGCAAGGGGGTACTTAGGGACGCGGTCGGGGGACTGAGGGGCGCAGTGAGGGGTCTAAGGGGCGCGGTGGGGGGGTCTGAGGGGCGTGGAGGATGTACTGAGGGGCGCGGTCCGGTGGGGCTGAGGGGCGCGGTGGGGGGGTCTGAGGGGCGTGGAGGATGGACTGAGGGGCGCGGTCCGGTGGGACTGAGGGGCGCGGTGGGGGGGTCTGAGGGGCGTGGAGGATGGACTGAGGGGCGCGGTCCGGTGGGGCTGAGGGGCGCGGTGGGGGGGTCTGAGGGGCGTGGAGGATGGACTGAGGGGCGCGGTCCGGTGGGACTGAGGGGCGCGGTGGGGGGGTCTGAGGGGCGTGGAGGATGGACTGAGGGGCGCGGTCCGGTGGGGCTGAGGGGCGCGGTGGGGGGGTCTGAGGGGCGTGGAGGATGGACTGAGGGGCGCGGTCCGGTGGGGCTGAGGGGCGCGGTGAGGGGTCTAAGGGGCGCGGTGGGGGGTCTGAGGCCGTGGTCGGGGGGCTGAGTGGTGCGGAAGGGGGAACTGAGGGGCGTGGTGGCGGGTCTGAGGGGCGCGGTGGGGGGGCTGAGGGGTGCGGTCGGGGGGGGTCTGAGGGGCGCGGTGGGGGGGCTGAGGGGCGCGGTGGGGGGGCTGAGGGGCGCGGTGGGGGGGTTGAGGGCCCTGGCGGTGGAGGTGGAGGCGCCCTGACGTTGGGGGGGCTGTGCCAGGACGGAACCGGGTTCGGGAATGGCACCCGTGATCCGGGAGCAATGGACGCGGGAGGAGGCGCCTCAAGGGGCAGAGACGTCGCCGGCTGAGGAGACGGCCCCGCGGGACAGGATCCGGGTCTTTCTGGCCAGGAACCTTGGGGAGCTCGGGTGAGAGGATTTGGGCTCCTGCACAGAGATTTGGGGTCTCAAGGACAGGCTTCAGGGTTTCGGGTCTCGGAGGTGGGGATTTGGTCTTTCTGGGGTGCCGTGGTTAGGGAGCCCGGGCTCGGGGTGTGCTGGGTCTGAGCTTTGGGGGATTGAGCGTTCCTCTGGGCGCGGAGCCCGGGGGTCCTCCGGGTTAGCGGACTTGGGGTCCCTGGAGGCTGACAGGCCTGGGGGCCTCTCGGGAGAACACCCCGGGTCTTCGGCTGGGGTTTGAAGGCCGGCGGCAAAGGGGTTCCCACCCGAGGCCCCGGTTTTCCTGTCAGTCTCCCGGCCGCGCTGCGCACCTGGCCGAGGTCCCCTCAAACCCGCGCTCCCGCCCCGCGCGCTCCCGCCCTCAGGAGTTGTGAGGCGGGGCGAGGAGGAGCTTCCCGCCTCCAGAGCAGTTCAGTGGCAGCCGCCAATCAGTGCTGCGGTCACGGGGCCCTGCCCGCCAATGGGCGGTCAGAAACGCGGAAAGGGCGGGTCGCAGGGTGGAGCCTTCCTGCCAGTCAAGGGCAGAATCCTGTGGAAAGAGCCCGCCCCGCGCTCCCAACCCCCCGTGGTGATTGGCTGCCCTGGGTCCTGCGAGTGTCCATCAAGAAGCCTTCAGCCAAGGCGCGGCTGCGTGGTGTCCAGGGCTTGGATTCCCGTGGCGTCGCGGAGGGACCCCGGGAGCCGTGAGTCCCAAGCCCGGGCAGGTGTTGGGGTGACGCATCCTTCCTGCGGTCTGACCGAGTCTCTGTTCCACCCGACGGTATTTAGGTCCCGGACTGTCTTCCAGGCGCATGTGTTCGCCTCCTTAGCGAGAGGACCGAGCGGTAGGCAAGGAGTTGCGTTCTGGGAAACAGGGATTCCCGCTAGACCAGCGGTTCTCAACCTGTGGGTCGCGACCCCTTTGGGGTCGAACGACCCTTTCACAGGGGTCGCCTAAGACCATCGGAAAAACACATATATAATTACATCTTGTTTTTGTGATGAATCACTACGCTTTAATTATGTTCAGTTTGTAACAATGAAAATACATCCTGCATATCAGACATTTACATTAGGATCCATAACAGTAGCGACATTACAGTGATGACGTAGCAACGAAAATAATTTTATGGTTGGGGGTCAGCACAACATGAGGAACTGTATTAAAGGGTCGCGGCATTAGGAAGGTTGAGAACCACTGCCTGTAAGGAAGCTGTCAGCCAATTCCTTTGCAAAAACGATCCTCTGGGTCCCTCTTGTGGCCATTCAAAGAATAACACCTTTTGCTTCTGTCCGTGGTTCTGAAATGTTAGCTAATGTCCTGTGAATTTGATGAAAACTTCTACCCAAAACAACCACAAACAAACAACAACAACAACAATTCACAGAAAACCCTACAAAATCATCGAGGCTGTCCAGGGTGCAATTATTCCTTCCCCGGATGGACTGAAGTCACGGGTCTGGCTTTTGCACCCTTTCCTGTCCCAGCCCTGCAGAGGGAGGCCTTGGCTGCTGCAGTGACATGGGGAAGCTGTGCGTTCATTAATTCAGTCCGTAACCTAGAGGCTGCCATGATTGGAGCAGTCAGTCCTGGGGAGGCCGCCGTTAACAAGGCAGCCAGTACCGGACAGGTCTCCTTTCCTGAGGCAGCCAGTACCCTTGCGGTTGCCATTATTGATGCAATCAGTACCAGGGAGGCTGTCATTGTTGATGGCACCTCCAGATGCAGGGTTATCATGGGAACATGTTAGTAGCAGGAGAAAAAATTTCAATTTAAACTTTTGTATTGAAACACAGTGTGTTTTTTTAAAATATGTTTTTATTGATTTCAGAGATCAAGGGAGAGGGAGAGAGATGGAAACATCAATGATGAGAGAGAATCATGGATCAGCTGCCTCCTGTATCCCCCCCTCCCCACTGTGGATCGAGCCCATAACCTGGGCATGTGCCCTGATCGGGAATTGAACCAGGGACCCTTCAATTTGCAGGCTGTCACTCTCCCCACTGAGGCACACTGGCCAGGGTCACAGTGGGTTTTTTAGAAATATACATTTCTACTATTTCAGAAAGGAAGAGAGAAAGAGCAATGATGAATGATCATCCTAGATTGGCTGCCTTCTGCCAGAAAAAGAGTGACATTTGTTCTCATCTGCTAAGCAGAAGGAATAGGCCCTGGCCAGTGTTGTTCGCTGGTTCGAACTTCGATGCCCAGGGAAGGGTCGCTGGTGGGATTCCTGGTCCAGAGCACATACCTGGGATGCAGGTTTTATGGCCAGCCCCGGTCTGGGCTCCTGTGGGAGCCAAAGATGCATGTGTCTCTTGCATATTCATGTTTGCTTTTTTGTTTCTTCTCTATCCCCTCCCTCCCTCCCTCCCTCCCTCCCTCCCTCCCTCCCTCCCTCCCTCCCTCCCTCCGTCTCTCTGTAAAAAACATCCTCTGGTAAGAATTAACGAAAACATAAACAAGAAAAAAGTACCAAGAAGGAAAAGATTTGGAGGGTGTGAAAAAGCAGCATATCCCTAAAGAAAGGCATCATGATGAGCAGAGCATTCAGCTCCACTGATGTTTTTCCACGCGATGTGTCTATAAGATAAAAATAAAATGTCCGAGTGTCCCTCAGCTGGCAAAGTCCTGACACAACACGACGAGGCCATTCTAGCTCGATCCTTGCAGGTCTCCCAAGCCACCACGTTGGGGCGAGGCTCTAGGCGGTGAGGCCAGGAGGAGCAGAGGAAAGCGAGGCATGAACGAGGCGGGGAATGGACAGAGGAGGGTCCTGCACGTGCTCCCCTTTCCTGCCTTGTGTCGCTGCTCCCAGAGTCCCCCCACTGAGAAGATGGGAGCAGACTCACCTGGTGTTCGTGACGGAGGGACACACAGACTGAGGGACACAGAGACCGAGGGACCGACAGATAATCGAGGCCGCAGTGGCCTGGAGAGGTGACATCCGGGAACCTGTGGCCACTGTGCTGGTTCCTTTTATCCTCCCAGATGAACCTTCTCAGAGGATTTTGACTCCAGATCCCTGGATTCCATTTCCACAGACAGCACCTACTTCGTGGCGACTCTGCCCAAGACCCAAGACCTCTCTGGACATCCATTCACACATCAGTTGTTTGGAAAGTGATCTCAAACTTATTCTATATAGTTATTGTATGCATGAAAAATAAATCCGAGCCAAGCAGTCATCTGTGTGATGTATTCTACATTTGTATTATACATACATTTTATTTTAGAAAACGACATTTCTCGTACAAAGTTGCCTTCCGAAGTGTAATTAAATGAGCATGTTTAAAACTTTGTAAGAGTGAATGTTTTACTTGGCAAATGTTTAGAAACTTGGTAAGTATTACTGTGTATCGCTGCCCAAGGAACTGTTGGGGGTCATGTGTTGTCACCAAAGCAGAATGTTTGCTAAATGACTGGTCCCCTTGTTGAGACAACCTTCATGGTTTTCCCTTCATTCTGTTATGAACCTATAGGCAGAAGGTAGAAGTAGGCTTGTACTGATGCCACAGCTCCCACCTGCTGTGATGATGGAAACAGGCCTGATGCTCCAAGCAGCATGAGAACACCAGCAAGGTAAAGGCTCTCATCCCCCTGGCATGTAATCTACCCAGCCAGGGCCGCATTGTCTTTGTAGAAACGGGTCATCCAAATAGCAACACACAGCCCAGCAAGTGAGGCTCAATGACTGAGTGTTGACCTATGAACCAAGAAGTCCCCTTGATTCCTGGTAAGGGCACGCATATCACCTGATTGTTTCTCTTTGTGTCCCTGTCCCTGTGTGTCTCAGATCAAGAAGAACAGATTTAAAAATAAAACTGGAAACTGTGAAATCTGCTCCTATCCTCCCCGCAAAACATACCAGATTTTACTGAAAACACCCAGCACTTGTCTTTCTTAGTCATCGTGAGAATTCCAGTCCATGAATGTCCACAGTATCTCAGTTTAAAACGTGTGTGCACATCTACACCCAAACAGCGGAGCATCGCATCCTGGAGAATTTTCCATTTCCTTCCAAAGGAAGTGAGATGTCTCACACTGGAAATGGAAACAAATTGTAGAAAAAGCTGGGCATGAAGAGAAAGGCTAATCATTGCAACCTGGGAAAGATGTATTCAACAAATCAAGGCGTGACTAGTCAAACCAGAACCTTCCTGTATGTGGAGGTTTGGGCACGGGGACAGCAACATTTTTAATGTGAATGAGGACTTGATTGTGCAAAGCTTTCCTTCACCCCCTGAGAGATACTCACCAGAGGTGCTGAGCCACTTGGAACTGTGTGGTCTTCCAGTGCGAGGATGGGGGTGGGGGTGGCCCCTCCTGACCTTAGCGAGAGAGCCCACCTCCCAATGTGCACAGGGCCCCTGCTTGGGCGTCATCAGCTCCATGACTGTGGGCTGGCTCCTCACGAGTCCGCTGAGACCCACAGAAAACAATATCCCAACGGGCAGATTTCTCCTGGTCCTGAGGTGTTTCAGGATTGGGTTGATGTGGAAAAGGCAAGTGTGAAGGTGTGGCTCAATGGTTGGTTCTGAGAGTTTGAGGTCACCCACCGAAGCCCTCAATCATTGTAGGGAGAGAGATTTCCATTCTTCACATGGAAATGCCATCCTTTTTAAAATGACTCCCTTTGTATGAGTGTTCCACGTCATAATTGATGCAATTTCCTTTCTCATCTAAAAAGAAACCTACAGAAGCAGCTGGTTTGAAGAATTGTGACGCTGGGATCAGTTCTAAGACAGCTGTGGGGAATGGTGAAGCACCCAACAGAGTAGAGAGGGTGACCATGTGGCTCAGGGGACGTTGTAAAAAGATGTTTCTCTTTAAGAGCAGGTGAGCTGGGAGGTGGTGAGTGGATTTCCCGTTTCTTCCACACCCTCCAATGGTGGTGCTCTTGTCTCAGTGCCCAGTGAGTGCCATGAGATCCTGGGTGAGAGGGAAGTGTCCACAAACCTTGGTCCTCCATTTGGACTTGGCTCCCCCTGGTTTGGAAGCAGGCCCAGGTCTTTGCACCTGGATTTATGTCAGCACCACAAACAGAAAGACAGATAGACAGACAGACAGAGACACAAGGGCTCTCGTCGAGGTTCCTGATGAGGAAGTTTCCTAATAGTCTAACATTCTTGTCCATATGTCCATTCCAAGGGGCCATATGCCCATTCTGAATGACTGTTTTAGAGACGGAAAGACCCAATGTTGTTCTTGTACCCATTTTTCTATCATCTATTTGCAAAACGGAGTGAAAAGAAGAAGAGCTAGGACGCCCCCATGTTCTGATTGTGAAAGGTGTGTTGTGTTTCATCAGTTTATTTCACACACAGTTAGTGACTTTGTTCTGGATGGAACTGTGCCGGAGTGAGAAAGTTCATCAATGAACAAGCACTGGTTCCTGCTTCTAAAAGTTCCATTTAGGACAGGCAAAGGCCTGTAGCAAGTGCTGCCAAGAGGCCCAGGAGAACATGTGTATTTGTGGTCCAGGTGGCTGGGAAGGGTTTGAAATGGCCACTTGAAAAAGTGAATGGAAGCAATAGCCATTGTTTGTCAATGCTAGAGCATGAGGTTGCCAGAAGAACTCCTCAGCACTCTCTAGTTAAAGAAGACAGCAAGGGACATATTAGGCAGGGAGGGTGCTCACTGACTTTCAAGGCCACGTCAGTGCAGTGGTGTGCGGTGAATCCCTTGTCAGTGCTGGGAGGCCAGTGTTGCAGACCCAGAGCCTTAACTTCATTTGGTCCAGGGATGGCATGATGGCTGCCCTGGCCAGCATCGCTGAAATGATGGGTCTGTTATGCCCAGATTTCAGGATCCCCAAAAGACCACACCAGGGAGCCAGCCGAGTCCGATGCAAAAGCAGAGAGTCTTTTATTCAAACCCGGGTTTGGCTCCCCTACCCTCCTTACTGACACAGCAGCAAGTGGCAGAGAGAGGCCCAGCCCTGTGGGGAGAGAGGTTTTATAGTAAGGGAAGGAGAGAGGACTGTGGGCCCTGCCGATTGGCCAGGCGCAAGTCGGTATCTCGTTACACAGGACGTGGTCGTATGTATGGCACGCACTTGCCTTGATTGTCATTGGTTAGTTTAAAGAAGTCTTGGGTGTGGCTAGCAGAGGCTTGGGCTTCCGGGAAGACGCTTTGCCGAGCACATGGCTGCTGCCCCAAAATGGAGGACCCAAGGTAAGATGATGGAGGGCGTAGTCCTCGCCCTTTCAGGGTCTAGTTTTTGGTCACAGTCAAGTGGCTTTAGCTGGAAGGTCAGCACCAGGCCCAGAGGCACAAGGTGTTGTTCCTTGAATGGCCCAGCGAAGCTTTCCTTTGATTCCCAAAGGAAGGAATGATCATGAAATGGTGAGTGAAGCCGTCTGACATTTAAAATACCAAGTCTGCCATTTCACCCTCTTCCATGTTCTCGGATCTGTATGTTCATGTGGCGCCTCACGGGACCCGCACTCATGCCCTTGTCCTCCTGTTGGGCCCCCACGCTTCCCTTGTGGTCGTCAGAGTGTGCTTTTTTGCTGCTCTTTAGATCTTGTTGTCATTTTCATTTTGTGAATTGTTTGCCATGGAAGTCTAGAAAACAGTGAGATCTTACGTATATATTGATCTACATATCTATCTTTCTCCTTTTGCCTGTTGCAGCCTTTGAAGATGTTGGAGAGAGCTTGCAACTTCCTGAATCTTTTTTAAAAGATATATATGTTATTGATTTTTTACTTAGAGCAGTGGTTCTCAACCTTCTGGCCTTTTAAATACAGTTCCTCATGTTGTGACCCAACCATCAAAATATTTTTGTTGCTACTTCATCACTGTCATGCTGTTACCGTTATGAATGGTAATGTAAACATCTGATATGCAGGATGGTCTTAGGCAACTCCTGTGAAAGGGTTGTTGGACCACTAAAGGGGTCACGACTCACAGGTTGAGAACAGCTGACTTAGAGGAAGGGAGAGGGATAGAGACAGAGAGTCAGAAACAGGGATGAGAGAGAAACATCGATCAGCTGTCTCCTGCACACCCCCTACTGGGGATGGGCCCTCAACCAAGGTACATGCCCCTGCCTGAGGGCTCAGCGGTTAGAGTGCTGGCGGGTGTGAGGCTCAGAGTGAGGTGAGTGGCTCATGCAGGATGTGAGTAGACCGCCCCCCCCCCCCCAGGTGTGATGCGGGAGGTGCCACAGTGTCTTGGAGGAGTGGTGGGGCCCAGGTGAGGCTGCTCAGGCTTGGCTCCCCTTTGTTGCTTCGACTGTTATTTCTCAGGCAGGAGCCACAGCCACCCACCCCTCCGTCTTTCCTGTGTCTTGTGTGCTGAGCCCTTTTGTGTGTCCCATTCCCCAGGTGAAGTGAACGTTGTCCTAAAAATGATGTGTTTTAGTGTAAGCACATGGCCCTGTGACTGGTATTGTGGCCGTGATCCCAGGTCCGGGTGTTTGTGGGGTTTTGCTGTGTCTTCCCCATGGTCTGTGTAATTAGTGAAGATGGGGGGGGGGATTTGTTGCTATTTTAAGCTTGGAAGTTTGCAAAGACTACAGACTGAGCCTCTGGGTGTCAAAGTTTTCTTGACCTTTCCAAAGGTGTGAAGAAAGAGGAGCACAGCTTTTGCACTTTGCATGTTGCTGTGAAACTGTTGTTTAAGTGAAGAATGAACCTGTAGTTTTCCCCCATTTTTTCCTAAGATATGTCCATGTCGATACCTGGTCTTAGGAGGGGAATGTGATCTTAAGACTGTCAAGAGGAGCCTATGGAGCACCCCCAGCTGTCCATGTGCTTGTTTTTT
The DNA here is from genome assembly GCF_963259705.1 of Myotis daubentonii. Classification (NCBI taxonomy): domain Eukaryota; kingdom Metazoa; phylum Chordata; class Mammalia; order Chiroptera; family Vespertilionidae; genus Myotis; species Myotis daubentonii. The sequence goes on along the minus strand of NC_081860.1, from coordinate 28,977 downwards.
GCTCTTTTTTAAAAATTGTCTAACTTGCCAAGTGTGCTGTTTTTGTAACGATTTTCCCTCTTCCCCCTTTTCTAAAATGTTTCTATTGTGATGGTACACAATCCATCCATTGTGTATGCTGCGGAAGATGTCTCCTTACATCATTTTTGTCGACATGCCTCGTGAAAGAAGTTGTTTTCGGACCAGGACACACAGTAGGTGACAGATCTATGGGAACCAGGATGGATTTTTCCCAATTGGAGAGGCGGGCGGACGTCCGTGAGCCTTTGCCGCGGGTCCAGCTTTCAGGAGCGTGTGATGCAGGTGAAGAGCAGCATGTGGAGCGCAGCCTGGCCAGCAGGGGGAGCCCAGACCTCGCTGAGGAGGAATGTTTGTGTGTGTCTTTGTGATGGAGAGATGGGCTTGTCGTCCATGCACGATGTGACGGTCCTGAGTGGGCACTGAGGGCAGAGGTGCCCCTTGGTATCGGGTGTATGAAAGCGGGGCGGGGGGGATCCCGTGGCTACGTCGTTTTTGTACTGGAACCCGTGTTTTTTCCCGCCGGAACGGCAGAATGAATTCCCGGACGGAAAGTGTTGTAGTGAGTGTGGAGCTGTGTTGAAGACGAAGTGCAGACTTCCAGGTCGGGCGGGTGAAAAGGGTCCCAGTGGGTTCCTTTCCGTATGGCCTGTCGAGGGTGCAGATCGTGGTGCCTGCTAGTCCCTGTGTGGGTCCATATTCCCCTTGGAGTTGGCCTAAGACGTCCTGGGCTCCAAGGGTGACCCTCCCAAGGGCCTCGTGAGGTTGTCCCCCCCCCTCCCCCGCCCCCTTGTTCCCGCTGGGCTTTCTTCTTTTGCACCTAAATCAAGGGCTTCCCTGTCTTTCTTTTGTAAATCCTGACCTTTGTGGGCTATTTGCATTTTGTTTGTGTTATGCAAATGCAAGTGTTGATGCTCCCTGGTGTTATGGAGATGTGAGCACCCCTGGCTTGGTTGTGTTGTGGCCTTGTCCCTTCTCCTAGTGTGTGTGCCTGCCTTTTTTTCATGGACCCCAATTCTCCCAAATGCCTAAGGCTGGCTCTATCTCCCTGAAATTGCTGCTTGACTGTGACCGAGTCCCAGCTGAGCTGGTGCTAAGGAAAAAAGGCGTGTTGCCATTTGTCATGTTCCCTGAGGCACGCGGTCCCCCTGTCCATTGTGCTGTGTATGTTTTTGCTCTCCCCAGGCAAGTGTGTTGGAACAGAGGCCAGCAGTCCCCAATGTTGTGAGGAGCCGGTTTTGTGGAGGGTTTGCTTGTAGCTGGCAATGCAACTGTGTGATATGTGAGGTGGCAGAGGCTTGGTGTGTGAGTCCCCGAGAAAATGATGGCATTCCCATGTGAAGAATGTGAAGCTCTTTTCCTGGAAGGATGGATGGCGTTGGGAGGTGGGGTCCCTCATCCATGTGAGGAGGGAGGGTGGTCTCCCTCCCTCCCTCCCTCCCTCCCTCCCTTCCGCTGTGCCCCTGTGCCTGTGCAGGCTTGATTTGGTGAGCCCATGCCTCCCCAGGTGTTTGAGCATCTTGGGTGAGCACCTCTCATGGGGTGGGCGGTGGATGTAAGCTTTGTGGAATGAATTGGTAGCTGCCATTGGAAAAGCTGGCATCCCCGATGGTCACCCCCCCCCCCCTCAGGATGTGGTTAGAATCCCAGGATTGAGTCTTGAGCTGGAGTCCGTGATGGCCTGGAAGTGCACTGAAGACTTTGTATTAGGAGGAAGCAGATGGGATGTTTGTGGTCTGTTGATTCCTGGATGTGTTGAAGGTGCCATTTCCAAGTTCGCATGAGTCACTGAGGGAAGTGGTGCGCGGTGGCCTCAGCAACGGAACAGGCCGAAAGCCCCCCATAAGGATGGCCTGAGAGGCCAACCCTTGAATTGCAAAGGAGTTTCTAGTGGTTTGTCATGTCCTCAGGCAATGTGCTCCCTGAGAAAGATGCATTTGCATGTGGATGCAGGCTTTTGTTCTTTTGTGTCTGAACTGAGGTAGCTGTGAAATATCTTTGTCCCTTCGAAGTTTTGTTTGTCCGTCCCCCTGGCTCGGAGCAGAACTCCCTGTATTGTGATTGTGTGAATGGTTAACCCTGAAGTGTTTTGCAGCCACCTCACTGTATTTATTCATTTCTTTGCCGAAGCCCAGAGGTTTTGTCCACTTTGCTTTGTCCCTCCTACCCCACCTCTCAGGCATGCCTGGATTTGAATTCGTGCATTGAGGTGTCCTCCTGTGATTTTCAATGTCTAAAACAAGGTCCTTAGAAAGGAGAGAGCAAGGGCAGCATCGGGGTGCAAAGTAGTTGAGAGGAGTTGTCAGGATTTGGAAGGAGGAAGTGCCTATGGGTATTTGAAAGGGTCCTAATGTTGCTGGGAGGGAGGGAGGGAGGGAGGGATGGAGGGAGGCAGGAAGGGGTGGAGTAGGTTTATTTTGGACCAAGGTAAGGTTTGTGGTGCAGAAGGTATGTGTTTGGGGCGTGATTGTGTATTTGGACCCGCTGAGTCCTCTTGTTGGATCCGCAGACAGGGTCACTTTGCTTCCAACACCCCTTGTCCCTGAGTGTTCCTTGTTTATGTGCTTGAGATGCGTCCCTGGTTTTGTTGTGGTTGTGTGTTTTTCATCGTCCTTGTATGTATTTATAGCAGAACGGTCCTCTGAGATAGGTTTTGTGGTCAGATTGTTTCGTGGAGTGTGTGGTTTGTGTTTGTCGGTTGATCCAGTTTTCATTGTCATGCATCTGGGAACCCTAAGGCGTTCCTGTTTGTTGTGAGGGTAGAGGCGCTGTGGTGGTGGAGGTGAGAGGCGGGCTGTGTTTGAAGTTGTCCCGTGTGCTCCCGAGGCCAAGCGGTGGTAGTCCGTGAGATGAGAAGGTCGGTGAGGCGAGCAGTGAGGCGGATGTCAATGTAAGTGGGAGCATGGAAGTGGTAGGGCCTGGTGGTGCGACCTGAGGTGTGGTCGGGGGCTCAGTGAGTGGGCTATGAGGTGAGCTCGGTCCGTTTTCAGGTCCAGCAGGCTGAGTGCGATGAGCCCGTGAGAGGTGCTGGCCAAGTGTTTTCTTTTGAAGTGTGGTCCATGTCCTTTCCATCGGAAGTAGTTGATTCTTCTGTGGGATGGTCTGTCTGGCAGGCAGTGGCAAGTTTGCCCATGTTTGGTGATGCTGTAAGTGAGACAGACAGCTTTTGTGTTAAGGTGTCATGTTTCTTACTGCATTTTGGATGGTAAGTGTTTTGTATTTTTGGGGAAGGAAGTGAGTCACATACACGTGTGTGGTTTTGTTGTGCACCCACTGTTGCATCCAGTTGAGCAGAAGGCAGCCGTTTCCCAAAGCAAAACAGAAGAGGACATTTTGGACATTTGTCCAAGAAATGTGTTTGCAAGGTGTTGTTCCCTGCCAGCGCTGGGGGTTTCTTAGGGCCAAAGCTCGATGGATCGGTGGATGGGCCATTGTTGAGGTGATGAGGGTGGAGGTTTGTGAATGTTCGCTGGTATGGAAATGTGGGTGTGGATGTAGAAAGGGCAGGCGATGGTGCTGTGTGGTTGGGATTTGTGTGTGTTTGGATCATATTAGGTTTGCAATTCTGAGGAAGGGTGAGGTTTTGTGTTTGGTGCGGGAGCCGGCTGTTCTCTCGGGCTTCGTTTCCGTGGAGGTGTGTGTGCAGAGGATCCAGTGCTCGCCTGTGTTCTATCAGCGGACGGAGCTTGTCCACTGGCCCGAGGTGCGTGTGGGCTGGTAGAGCCGGCTGAGTGTGGTGCGTGCCTGTGATGCGTGATTCCAGGGACGTTTGTGAGGAGCAAAGAAATTTTACGACTGTTGGTTGTTGAGTGATGTCAGGAAGCCGAAGGTCTTGTCGTGTGTTGTAAGGACAGGTGGTCTGTGTGTCCCAGGGCCGGTGAACGGTAGCCCGTGGTCCACTCGGGGCTAGGGTGTCATCAGCGGTGTCCGTTTCAGTGTGAGCAGAGATGACGAAGGGCAAGTGTCGTGGGGCAAGTGAGATGCGACTGGCTAGGAGTGAGGAGGCGTGTGTCCCAGCCGCTGAAGCCGTTTGGCAGCAGCAGGCGATGCCTTGTGTTGTTTGTGAGGTTGAGAGGCCGTGTCCGCTGAGCGTGCAGGTTGTGTGTAGGGATCCCAGCGGCTCAGTGTCCCAATGAGGGAAGGGAGGTCCTGTGAGGCGTTTCTTGTCCCCAAGGTTGAGGGATAGCTGCAGTTTGGCCCGATGGAGCCATGGAGTTGGTCCCCTTACCCTTAGAAGTGGCTTTTGAGGGGATTTCTGTGTGGGCAGTCGTTTTGCTGCAGGGCACTGTTGAGTTTGGGTGAGCCCTTTGGAATGTGTGTCCTCCGGGCATGCGCGAAGAAGTATCTGCCCCGCCAAGTTCCCGCGTTGGACATCCCGCCCAAAGGGCTTTAAAAGCCGGCGCCTGCCCTGCCTGGTTTTTGTAGGCATTGCGGCTGAGCCACGCGTTGTGCGGCTGATGGAATGGATGTGGAATGCCTGAGCCGTGTGTGTCATCGTGCGTTCTTCGTGGGGCAGGGGACTCCCCCGCTGTCGGCTGAGGTAAGTGGTGGAGTTGTGTGTTGATGTTGTTGTTCCGTTGGTGTGGGAGTGGGCGCATGTGTTGTTTTTGGGTGCTTCCTTGTGCACGCGGTGGCGTTTTTGGAGTGTGGTTTGCGTGGGTGGTGAGGGAGAGGTGTGTTTGGACGTGCGTATGTTGTGGAGCATGTAGGTGGTCGGTGCGTGCCGTGTTGGTGTCCTCGTGTGTTTCTGAGCTGACCGGGATGTTGTTTGGCATGGGAGTGTGTTGCCATGGGTCTTCCATTGTGCGTGTGCAAGTGATATTCACGTACTAGAATTGTAAGAGCGTGTGATGTTCGTTTTCTAAAAGGTCTTTCAGAGTTTCCCCCCCTCGCCCCCCCAGGTTTCCGTCCTTCTGTTTCTTCATCTCTGCCTGTGCTTCGAAGATGTTCCGTGGGAGAAGGTTGAGGGAAGGCCGATGTCCCCCTGGCTGTTGGGTGTGATGGAAGAGTCCAGGTGGGTGCCGTGGTAGCATCCTTGGTGAAATAGGTTTTGATGTGGGAGGGAGGGAGGGAGGGAGGGAGGGAGGGAGGGAGGGGAGCAGAGAAAGAAAGATGGATGTGAGAGTGTTGAATTGTCATTGTGCATTTTCTAGACTTGTGTTGAGTGTTGCATGTGTTTGTTTTGAATAGTCGTAGGTGGAAGCCGTGTGTCCGATGCAGGTCGTGTCTGTTTGCGTGAGTGTGTGTGGGGTCCTCGTGACATGGTGGGTGTTGGAAAGCTGGGTGTCGGTCCGTGTGTGCCATGATCCTTGGTGATGTGGCATTTGGATGGTCGTCCTGTGGTCCCATTGTTTGCACAGGACTCGTGTTGGCAGTTGTTGGAGGGAGCCGCGGGGGAGCGGTGGAGGGGGCGGTGAGTTGTGCCAGCCCTGTTGTGGGTGCTGTGCAGGCGTGTGAGGGTCTTCCCCCCCCCCGTCCCCCCCAACAGTGTGCGTGGTGTGGTTTAGGTTCCTTCCCACTATGTGTGGTGAAGGCTGGTGTAGAAATGTTTGTTGCTTTTTTTTTTTTTAGGGCAAGTCATTTATGGAAGGTGGACGTTCCGGTTTGGCCATCTCTGCGAGGTCGTTGTGGTTTGGAGCTTCCCTGGGCAGTTTCCTAGCGTGTCCTTGGGCTGATGTGTTTCTGCCGTGAAGAGGTAAGAAGGTGTTGTGCTTGAGAAGGGTGAGCGTGGGTTGAAGTGACAGGAGGTGCAGAGAGCAGGAGCGTTTTCTGAGAAGGCCAGGCCGCATGTGCGAGAATAAGGCTGCCGCCTCTGATGAGGTCTTCAAGGGCAAGCGAGGATTGCTTGAGCTGGCCAGTGACTACGTGACAGCACCCTGCCGAAGCAGGCCGAAGCACAGTGCCAAGTACAGCAGTTATAGTTTACTATTAAATTGTGTGGAGGCCCAGAGAAACATGTGTCTTTCAATTTCTGGGCCCTTAGTATGGAGGAAAGTGTGTGTATTTCTACTTTTTGCAGTCCTTTGTCTTCCAAATTAGGGATGAGATTTCCAGGGCTTTGGAGAAAGAAGGCTTGTGTGCCAGGAAGGGGCTCTGAGACCGTATGTGAAGGCCTGGCCTGATGTGATTCCCTTGCTGTGTATGTGCTCTAGGAACCTACAGCACAGCATGACCCGTCTGTTCAAAGCACCGGATATGCAGCAGAGCCCAGCCTGTGTGGCAGGATCTTACTGAGCGAGTCTCTGAAAGAGTGACAGGTGAGCCCATGAGGATGTGTTTTGTGTTTTTGTGAGAAAGGCTGTGTCCTGTCGTGTTTTTGAGTGATTCCCCTTCCGTGTTCGTGTGTGTGGATGTGCCTGTGTTGCATGTTGAGTCTTTAAAGCATTGCTGTTCCTTTTTGTAGGTGAAAAGGAAGCAGGTACGTGTTTTTCTTGGATGGCTCAGAGCAGGAGGTTATTGTGCTTTGCGTGTGGTATCGAATCGCATCTGTGTGAGGAGTGTTGTAGGGGATGGAGATGCTGGGCCATGGAGGACCATGGAGTCCTCCCAAGGTTTGACCCATGCAGTGAAAGTCAGGCATTGTGGAGGTTGGCTTTGTGTTTGTTGATTTGGGACAGGTAGATAGGATTCGTGTGTGTGTGTGTGTGTGTGTGTGTGATGTTTCATGTGTTGGTCCTGATGTTGTGTGAGACGGTGAAGTAATTTAGTATTTGTAAGGAGGATTGGAATGTTGTGCTTGGATCCCTTTGGTTCTTGTGTGTTTAGCTGGTTCATGAGGAAGATGGTGTGTGTTTTCATCTTTGGTGAGTGTGGCCCAGCCTAAGAGTGTGTAGTCCACCTCCTGGGTGAGCGTGTTTTTTTTTTTTTTTTGTCGCTGGAAGGTTTGTGTTCCTGTGTGTTAGGCGCAGTTGGTGTTTTCTGTTGTTTGTTTTCTGGGTCATGACAAGTCTGGTCCGTGGGTGGTGTTTGGAAGTGACAGGAAGAATACATGTTGTGTGGCATGCCCATGTTCCAGAAAGCTACGTGTGGATGCGTCGTCTTCTCTGTGTAGCCTTCGTGTCCCTGTGTTGCCTGTGAGTCCTCGGTCTACTGCCGGGGATGCAGGGTGACATGGGAGAGGAGCGGTTGGCCTGTTTCCTTTGGTAGTTGTTTGGAAGCAGAGGTCTGCGTCTGACCTGTGGTGTCTATGTGGGTCCTCCCAAGGGATTTTTTCACGTAAGCTGTTGGAAAAGGACAAGTATGTCGTGAATGTGGTGTTGGACCAGGGGGTTGTGAAAGGCTGTCTTGTTCTGCAGGGGTTTCTGTCACGTGGGGCAGGAGGGCCACGGAGTGTTGGATGGGCAGGGAAGGTTCCAGGACAGTGCAGGATGGGAGGCCTTTGGGTGAAGGAGTCTTGGGTAGGGCCCTTGCATGTCAGGGTGTCCTTGTGTGTTGTGGCGTGGTGGGTGGTGTTTGTGTGAAGGAGTCCCATGTTGCAGTGAGAGCAAGTGTGTGACAAAGGGAGGGTCAGGCCACGTGAAGAGCGTTGTTTGTGCTTGGAGCTAGGGGAGTCTCGTCAGAGCATTTGTGTTGGTTGTGTTAGAAATGTGTATGTTCTCCTTGTCGTCATGCCATCTATTTGTGAATTTTTCTGGCGGAGTGGGCTATCCACATGGGTTTCTTGTTTGTTAATTTTTTTAGTCTCTGTCTTGTTTATTTCAGAAGACAAAGTGTCTTTTTGAGTCCCCTAAAAGCTGTCCATGTATATTTTTAGCATAGTACTCCTTTTTTTTGTGCTGTGTCTCTTGAGTGGTGCATGTGTGCCCTCCTTCTGTGGTATGTGAACGGTCTGCTGTCCGCGGCCGGTTCCTTGTGAAAGCTGGAGCGGTGATTGAGTTCCCATGTTTTTGTGTGTGTGTGTGTGTGTGTGTGTGTGTGTGTGATGGATCGCGATGATCCCGTTTTTAAAGTGTCTGGGTATGTGTGTTGCATGGATGTCCCTGAATGAAAGACTGTGTAACGATGTGGATGTCCTTTTTCGGATGGCTTTATTTTGTTGTGTTTTTTTTGTTTTGTTTTTGTTTTTGTTATTCATCCGTGCACAGCGTTTCTCAAAATGTACAGTGTGCTTCCTAAGGCAGTGGTATCCATGGGCACTCTATGGAGCTTTTGCAGAATGACTTTGAAAGGGGAATGTCCATGGAAAAGCAGGGAGGGTGAGAGGCTGAATGGCATTTTCTGATGTTGATTTCTATCCTGGCAGGTTTTTCCATGACAGTGGATTTTCTGTATCGTTTGACAGAGAGGAACGGAGAGGGAGAGGCCCGGGATGCAGAGGTGGAACCATGGATCCTCTGCTTTCTTCACAGCTTGAAGTGGCGATGGCTATGCCTTCCTGAGAGGTACTGATGTTTGGTTGTTATGAAACCTGGGGCATTTCACGGTGCAGGCGGATGCTCTGTTCAGTGATCCAAAGCAGTTTGTGGCCATGGCTGTGTTTGCCGTGGCATGGGGATGTTCCTGATCTTGAGTGATTGAGAGAGGAGGTCCCTGTGTGTTGGTTTTGGGAATTGTCTGTTAGCCAAGGATGGATGAGCATTTTTGTTGTAGAATTGTGCAGCTGAGAGAATGAACAGGGGTATGACGGATGTGTGTGCAGTGGAGTGAACAGGGGTATGACGGATGTGTGTGCAGTGGAGTGAGTCTTTTATGGTTGATGGTCCGAAGATGTTTCTTCTGTGTCCAGCCTTTCTCCTTGTTGACATGAGTGGTGTGTGGACTGAGTTGTCTTGTGTTTTAAACGGGTGTGTTGCACGCCCCCATGCTGTAGGTGTGATCTTTGTGCCTATTTGTGTGTCCTGTAGGAGAGGCGGCTAGATCCTCCCTAGGTGTGGTTTTATTGTATGGACTTGTTTTTGTTTCTCTGTTGTCGTTTTGTTGTTCCGTTAACGTGCATGGGAAGCCATCGTCTTGAGCTTTGGAAGAAAAGATAGATGCTTGTACAACAGGTGCAGTTTTGTCTATTTTAAAGAATGGTTATGTTTTCACGTGAAAAAGTATTATTTAAAGGATATATTCTCGATTGAAAGTGTTCTGGTGGTATGACATGTGGATTATAGGGAAAGATTGTGGAGGAGGAGGAGGAGGAGGAGTAAGCAGGTGAATGTGTGGTTTTGGGGTGTGAGGAGGTTGTATTGTCTAGTAACGTATGTGAGCAGTGCCTTCTATATATTGTTTGTGTTTGATTTCTGTTATTTTGAGCCTGCCATGTGTCTTTTTTTTAGGGGTGCCTGCGAGTTGTTCCCATGTCTGTCTTCCATTGTTCCAATTTGTGTTGTGGCTAGTCATGGGTGTGTGTGTGTGTGTGTGTGTGTGTGCGTGCGTGCGTGTGTGCTTGCGCGTGCTCCAGCATCTGTTGGTTGTATGTTCTGTGGCATCTTGTAGGAGTGTAGTGTTTTGGTCCTGTTTTTGGTTGTGCATGTTAGCGTTGGAGAGTGTGATGTCGGAGCCATGCATTGCACTGCATAGAACGTCTGTCTGTGCACTTGTTCATGGTGATATCCAGTTGCAGGGATGCTTGTGGATTGAAGTCTGATGATGGCCAGGTAAGGGCAGAGTGTTTGTTTCTGTCCGCTTGCAGAAAACATGGATGTAGAAGAGTGCATGTCAGTGTTGACTGGGTTCCTTTTTTGTTCATGCTCCTTGAAGGTTTTGGAAGTGTAGCCCCTATGAGAGGTTGACTTAGAAGAGCTATGGATAGCGTGAACATGTCCCAGAATGTCCATCGTTGGAAAGGTCATGGTCAGGGTTCGGGCTCGGGCTCGGGCTCGGGCTCGGGCTCGGGCTCGGGCTCGGGCTCGGGTTTTAGGGCTAGGGCTCGGGTTTTAGGGCTAGGGCTAGGGTTTTAGGGCTAGGGCTAGGGTTTTAGGGCTAGGGGTAGGGGTTAGGGGTTAGGGGTCAGGGGTCAGGGGTCAGGGTCAGGGTCAGGGTCAGGGTCAGGGTCAGGGTCAGGGGTCAAGGGTCAAGGGTCAAGGGTCAGGGTCAGGGTCAGGGTCAGGGTCAGGGTCAGGGTCAGGGTCAGGGTCGGGTCGGGTGGGGTTAGGGTTAGGGTTAGGGTTAGGGTTAGGGTTCGGGTTCGGGTTAGGGTTAGGGTTCGGGTTAGGGTTAGGGTTCGGGTTAGGGTTCGGGTTCGGGTTCGGGTTAGGGTTCGGGTTCGGGTTAGGGTTAGGGTTAGGGTTCGGGTTCGGGTTAGGGTTAGGGTTCGGGTTAGGGTTAGGGTTCGGGTTCGGGTTCGGGTTCGGGTTCGGGTTCGGGTTCGGGTTAGGGTTAGGGTTAGGGTTAGGGTTAGGGTTAGGGTTAGGGTTAGGGTTAGGGTTAGGGTTAGGGTTAGGGTTAGGGTTAGGGTTAGGGTTAGGGTTAGGGTTAGGGTTAGGGTTAGGGTTAGGGTTAGGGTTAGGGTTAGGGTTAGGGTTAGGGTTAGGGTTAGGGTTAGGGTTAGGGTTAGGGTTAGGGTTAGGGTTAGGGTTAGGGTTAGGGTTAGGGTTAGGGTTAGGGTTAGGGTTAGGGTTAGGGTTAGGGTTAGGGTTAGGGTTAGGGTTAGGGTTAGGGTTAGGGTTAGGGTTAGGGTTAGGGTTAGGGTTAGGGTTAGGGTTAGGGTTAGGGTTAGGGTTAGGGTTAGGGTTAGGGTTAGGGTTAGGGTTAGGGTTAGGGTTAGGGTTAGGGTTAGGGTTAGGGTTAGGGTTAGGGTTAGGGTTAGGGTTAGGGTTAGGGTTAGGGTTAGGGTTAGGGTTAGGGTTAGGGTTAGGGTTAGGGTTAGGGTTAGGGTTAGGGTTAGGGTTAGGGTTAGGGTTAGGGTTAGGGTTAGGGTTAGGGTTAGGGTTAGGGTTAGGGTTAGGGTTAGGGTTAGGGTTAGGGTTAGGGTTAGGGTTAGGGTTAGGGTTAGGGTTAGGGTTAGGGTTAGGGTTAGGGTTAGGGTTAGGGTTAGGGTTAGGGTTAGGGTTAGGGTTAGGGTTAGGGTTAGGGTTAGGGTTAGGGTTAGGGTTAGGGTTAGGGTTAGGGTTAGGGTTAGGGTTAGGGTTAGGGTTAGGGTTAGGGTTAGGGTTAGGGTTAGGGTTAGGGTTAGGGTTAGGGTTAGGGTTAGGGTTAGGGTTAGGGTTAGGGTTAGGGTTAGGGTTAGGGTTAGGGTTAGGGTTAGGGTTAGGGTTAGGGTTAGGGTTAGGGTTAGGGTTAGGGTTAGGGTTAGGGTTAGGGTTAGGGTTAGGGTTAGGGTTAGGGTTAGGGTTAGGGTTAGGGTTAGGGTTAGGGTTAGGGTTAGGGTTAGGGTTAGGGTTAGGGTTAGGGTTAGGGTTAGGGTTAGGGTTAGGGTTAGGGTTAGGGTTAGGGTTAGGGTTAGGGTTAGGGTTAGGGTTAGGGTTAGGGTTAGGGTTAGGGTTAGGGTTAGGGTTAGGGTTAGGGTTAGGGTTAGGGTTAGGGTTAGGGTTAGGGTTAGGGTTAGGGTTAGGGTTAGGGTTAGGGTTAGGGTTAGGGTTAGGGTTAGGGTTAGGGTTAGGGTTAGGGTTAGGGTTAGGGTTAGGGTTAGGGTTAGGGTTAGGGTTAGGGTTAGGGTTAGGGTTAGGGTTAGGGTTAGGGTTAGGGTTAGGGTTAGGGTTAGGGTTAGGGTTAGGGTTAGGGTTAGGGTTAGGGTTAGGGTTAGGGTTAGGGTTAGGGTTAGGGTTAGGGTTAGGGTTAGGGTTAGGGTTAGGGTTAGGGTTAGGGTTAGGGTTAGGGTTAGGGTTAGGGTTAGGGTTAGGGTTAGGGTTAGGGTTAGGGTTAGGGTTAGGGTTAGGGTTAGGGTTAGGGTTAGGGTTAGGGTTAGGGTTAGGGTTAGGGTTAGGGTTAGGGTTAGGGTTAGGGTTAGGGTTAGGGTTAGGGTTAGGGTTAGGGTTAGGGTTAGGGTTAGGGTTAGGGTTAGGGTTAGGGTTAGGGTTAGGGTTAGGGTTAGGGTTAGGGTTAGGGTTAGGGTTAGGGTTAGGGTTAGGGTTAGGGTTAGGGTTAGGGTTAGGGTTAGGGTTAGGGTTAGGGTTAGGGTTAGGGTTAGGGTTAGGGTTAGGGTTAGGGTTAGGGTTAGGGTTAGGGTTAGGGTTAGGGTTAGGGTTAGGGTTAGGGTTAGGGTTAGGGTTAGGGTTAGGGTTAGGGTTAGGGTTAGGGTTAGGGTTAGGGTTAGGGTTAGGGTTAGGGTTAGGGTTAGGGTTAGGGTTAGGGTTAGGGTTAGGGTTAGGGTTAGGGTTAGGGTTAGGGTTAGGGTTAGGGTTAGGGTTAGGGTTAGGGTTAGGGTTAGGGTTAGGGTTAGGGTTAGGGTTAGGGTTAGGGTTAGGGTTAGGGTTAGGGTTAGGGTTAGGGTTAGGGTTAGGGTTAGGGTTAGGGTTAGGGTTAGGGTTAGGGTTAGGGTTAGGGTTAGGGTTAGGGTTAGGGTTAGGGTTAGGGTTAGGGTTAGGGTTAGGGTTAGGGTTAGGGTTAGGGTTAGGGTTAGGGTTAGGGTTAGGGTTAGGGTTAGGGTTAGGGTTAGGGTTAGGGTTAGGGTTAGGGTTAGGGTTAGGGTTAGGGTTAGGGTTAGGGTTAGGGTTAGGGTTAGGGTTAGGGTTAGGGTTAGGGTTAGGGTTAGGGTTAGGGTTAGGGTTAGGGTTAGGGTTAGGGTTAGGGTTAGGGTTAGGGTTAGGGTTAGGGTTAGGGTTAGGGTTAGGGTTAGGGTTAGGGTTAGGGTTAGGGTTAGGGTTAGGGTTAGGGTTAGGGTTAGGGTTAGGGTTAGGGTTAGGGTTAGGGTTAGGGTTAGGGTTAGGGTTAGGGTTAGGGTTAGGGTTAGGGTTAGGGTTAGGGTTAGGGTTAGGGTTAGGGTTAGGGTTAGGGTTAGGGTTAGGGTTAGGGTTAGGGTTAGGGTTAGGGTTAGGGTTAGGGTTAGGGTTAGGGTTAGGGTTAGGGTTAGGGTTAGGGTTAGGGTTAGGGTTAGGGTTAGGGTTAGGGTTAGGGTTAGGGTTAGGGTTAGGGTTAGGGTTAGGGTTAGGGTTAGGGTTAGGGTTAGGGTTAGGGTTAGGGTTAGGGTTAGGGTTAGGGTTAGGGTTAGGGTTAGGGTTAGGGTTAGGGTTAGGGTTAGGGTTAGGGTTAGGGTTAGGGTTAGGGTTAGGGTTAGGGTTAGGGTTAGGGTTAGGGTTAGGGTTAGGGTTAGGGTTAGGGTTAGGGTTAGGGTTAGGGTTAGGGTTAGGGTTAGGGTTAGGGTTAGGGTTAGGGTTAGGGTTAGGGTTAGGGTTAGGGTTAGGGTTAGGGTTAGGGTTAGGGTTAGGGTTAGGGTTAGGGTTAGGGTTAGGGTTAGGGTTAGGGTTAGGGTTAGGGTTAGGGTTAGGGTTAGGGTTAGGGTTAGGGTTAGGGTTAGGGTTAGGGTTAGGGTTAGGGTTAGGGTTAGGGTTAGGGTTAGGGTTAGGGTTAGGGTTAGGGTTAGGGTTAGGGTTAGGGTTAGGGTTAGGGTTAGGGTTAGGGTTAGGGTTAGGGTTAGGGTTAGGGTTAGGGTTAGGGTTAGGGTTAGGGTTAGGGTTAGGGTTAGGGTTAGGGTTAGGGTTAGGGTTAGGGTTAGGGTTAGGGTTAGGGTTAGGGTTAGGGTTAGGGTTAGGGTTAGGGTTAGGGTTAGGGTTAGGGTTAGGGTTAGGGTTAGGGTTAGGGTTAGGGTTAGGGTTAGGGTTAGGGTTAGGGTTAGGGTTAGGGTTAGGGTTAGGGTTAGGGTTAGGGTTAGGTTAGGGTTAGGGTAGGGTTAGGGTTAGGGTTAGGGTTAGGGTTAGGGTTAGGGTTAGGGTTAGGGTTAGGGTTAGGGTTAGGGTTAGGGTTAGGGTTAGGGTTAGGGTTAGGGTTAGGGTTAGGGTTAGGGTTAGGGTTAGGGTTAGGGTTAGGGTTAGGGTTAGGTTAGGGTTAGGGTTAGGGTTAGGGTTAGGGTTAGGGTTAGGGTTAGGGTTAGGGTTAGGGTTAGGGTTAGGGTTAGGGTTAGGGTTAGGGTTAGGGTTAGGGTTAGGGTTAGGGTTAGGGTTAGGGTTAGGGTTAGGGTTAGGGTTAGGGTTAGGGTTAGGGTTAGGGTTAGGGTTAGGGTTAGGGTTAGGGTTAGGGTTAGGGTTAGGGTTAGGGTTAGGGTTAGGGTTAGGGTTAGGGTTAGGGTTAGGGTTAGGGTTAGGGTTAGGGTTAGGGTTAGGGTTAGGGTTAGGGTTAGGGTTAGGGTTAGGGTTAGGGTTAGGGTTAGGGTTAGGGTTAGGGTTAGGGTTAGGGTTAGGGTTAGGGTAGGGTTAGGGTTAGGGTTAGGGTTAGGGTTAGGGTTAGGGTTAGGGTTAGGGTTAGGGTTAGGGTTAGGGTTAGGGTTAGGGTTAGGGTTAGGGTTAGGGTTAGGGTTAGGGTTAGGGTTAGGGTAGGGTTAGGGTTAGGGTTAGGGTTAGGGTTAGGGTTAGGGTTAGGGTTAGGGTTAGGGTTAGGGTTAGGGTTAGGGTTAGGGTTAGGGTTAGGGTTAGGGTTAGGGTTAGGGTTAGGTTAGGGTTAGGGTTAGGGTTAGGGTTAGGGTTAGGGTTAGGGTTAGGGTTAGGGTTAGGGTTAGGGTTAGGGTTAGGGTTAGGGTTAGGGTTAGGGTTAGGGTTAGGGTTAGGGTTAGGGTTAGGGTTAGGGTTAGGGTTAGGGTTAGGGTTAGGGTTAGGGTTAGGGTTAGGGTTAGGGTTAGGGTTAGGGTTAGGGTTAGGGTTAGGGTTAGGGTTAGGGTTAGGGTTAGGGTTAGGGTTAGGGTTAGGGTTAGGGTTAGGGTTAGGGTTAGGGTTAGGGTTAGGGTTAGGGTTAGGGTTAGGGTTAGGGTTAGGGTTAGGGTTAGGGTTAGGGTTAGGGTTAGGGTTAGGGTTAGGGTTAGGGTTAGGGTTAGGGTTAGGGTTAGGGTTAGGGTTAGGGTTAGGGTTAGGGTTAGGGTTAGGGTTAGGGTTAGGGTTAGGGTTAGGGTTAGGGTTAGGGTTAGGGTTAGGGTTAGGGTTAGGGTTAGGGTTAGGGTTAGGGTTAGGGTTAGGGTTAGGGTTAGGGTTAGGGTTAGGGTTAGGGTTAGGGTTAGGGTTAGGGTTAGGGTTAGGGTTAGGGTTAGGGTTAGGGTTAGGGTTAGGGTTAGGGTTAGGGTTAGGGTTAGGGTTAGGGTTAGGGTTAGGGTTAGGGTTAGGGTTAGGGTTAGGGTTAGGGTTAGGGTTAGGGTTAGGGTTAGGGTTAGGGTTAGGGTTAGGGTTAGGGTTAGGGTTAGGGTTAGGGTTAGGGTTAGGGTTAGGGTTAGGGTTAGGGTTAGGGTTAGGGTTAGGGTTAGGGTTAGGGTTAGGGTTAGGGTTAGGGTTAGGGTTAGGGTTAGGGTTAGGGTTAGGGTTAGGGTTAGGGTTAGGGTTAGGGTTAGGGTTAGGGTTAGGGTTAGGGTTAGGGTTAGGGTTAGGGTTAGGGTTAGGGTTAGGGTTAGGGTTAGGGTTAGGGTTAGGGTTAGGGTTAGGGTTAGGGTTAGGGTTAGGGTTAGGGTTAGGGTTAGGGTTAGGGTTAGGGTTAGGGTTAGGGTTAGGGTTAGGGTTAGGGTTAGGGTTAGGGTTAGGGTTAGGGTTAGGGTTAGGGTTAGGGTTAGGGTTAGGGTTAGGGTTAGGGTTAGGGTTAGGGTTAGGGTTAGGGTTAGGGTTAGGGTTAGGGTTAGGGTTAGGGTTAGGGTTAGGGTTAGGGTTAGGGTTAGGGTTAGGGTTAGGGTTAGGGTTAGGGTTAGGGTTAGGGTTAGGGTTAGGGTTAGGGTTAGGGTTAGGGTTAGGGTTAGGGTTAGGGTTAGGGTTAGGGTTAGGGTTAGGGTTAGGGTTAGGGTTAGGGTTAGGGTTAGGGTTAGGGTTAGGGTTAGGGTTAGGGTTAGGGTTAGGGTTAGGGTTAGGGTTAGGGTTAGGGTTAGGGTTAGGGTTAGGGTTAGGGTTAGGGTTAGGGTTAGGGTTAGGGTTAGGGTTAGGGTTAGGGTTAGGGTTAGGGTTAGGGTTAGGGTTAGGGTTAGGGTTAGGGTTAGGGTTAGGGTTAGGGTTAGGGTTAGGGTTAGGGTTAGGGTTAGGGTTAGGGTTAGGGTTAGGGTTAGGGTTAGGGTTAGGGTTAGGGTTAGGGTTAGGGTTAGGGTTAGGGTTAGGGTTAGGGTTAGGGTTAGGGTTAGGGTTAGGGTTAGGGTTAGGGTTAGGGTTAGGGTTAGGGTTAGGGTTAGGGTTAGGGTTAGGGTTAGGGTTAGGGTTAGGGTTAGGGTTAGGGTTAGGGTTAGGGTTAGGGTTAGGGTTAGGGTTAGGGTTAGGGTTAGGGTTAGGGTTAGGGTTAGGGTTAGGGTTAGGGTTAGGGTTAGGGTTAGGGTTAGGGTTAGGGTTAGGGTTAGGGTTAGGGTTAGGGTTAGGGTTAGGGTTAGGGTTAGGGTTAGGGTTAGGGTTAGGGTTAGGGTTAGGGTTAGGGTTAGGGTTAGGGTTAGGGTTAGGGTTAGGGTTAGGGTTAGGGTTAGGGTTAGGGTTAGGGTTAGGGTTAGGGTTAGGGTTAGGGTTAGGGTTAGGGTTAGGGTTAGGGTTAGGGTTAGGGTTAGGGTTAGGGTTAGGGTTAGGGTTAGGGTTAGGGTTAGGGTTAGGGTTAGGGTTAGGGTTAGGGTTAGGGTTGGGTTAGGGTTTGGGTTAGGGTTAGGGTTAGGGTTAGGGTTAGGGTTAGGGTTAGGGTTAGGGTTAGGGTTAGGGTTAGGGTTAGGGTTAGGGTTAGGGTTAGGGTTAGGGTTAGGGTTAGGGTTAGGGTTAGGGTTAGGGTTAGGGTTAGGGTTAGGGTTAGGGTTAGGGTTAGGGTTAGGGTTAGGGTTAGGGTTAGGGTTAGGGTTAGGGTTAGGGTTAGGGTTAGGGTTAGGGTTAGGGTTAGGGTTAGGGTTAGGGTTAGGGTTAGGGTTAGGGTTAGGGTTAGGGTTAGGGTTAGGGTTAGGGTTAGGGTTAGGGTTAGGGTTAGGGTTAGGGTTAGGGTTAGGGTTAGGGTTAGGGTTAGGGTGGTAGGGTTAGGGTTAGGGTTAGGGTTAGGGTTAGGGTTAGGGTTAGGGTTAGGGTTAGGGTTAGGGTTAGGGTTAGGGTTAGGGTTAGGGTTAGGGTTAGGGTTAGGGTTAGGGTTAGGGTTAGGGTTAGGGTTAGGGTTAGGGTTAGGGTTAGGGTTAGGGTTAGGGTTAGGGTTAGGGTTAGGGTTAGGGTTAGGGTTAGGGTTAGGGTTAGGGTTAGGGTTAGGGTTAGGGTTAGGGTTAGGGTTAGGGTTAGGGTTAGGGTTAGGGTTAGGGTTAGGGTTAGGGTTAGGGTTAGGGTTAGGGTTAGGGTTAGGGTTAGGGTTAGGGTTAGGGTTAGGGTTAGGGTTAGGGTTAGGGTTAGGGTTAGGGTTAGGGTTAGGGTTAGGGTTAGGGTTAGGGTTAGGGTTAGGGTTAGGGTTAGGGTTAGGGTTAGGGTTAGGGTTAGGGTTAGGGTTAGGGTTAGGGTTAGGGTTAGGGTTAGGGTTAGGGTTAGGGTTAGGGTTAGGGTTAGGGTTAGGGTTAGGGTTAGGGTTAGGGTTAGGGTTAGGGTTAGGGTTAGGGTTAGGGTTAGGGTTAGGGTTAGGGTTAGGGTTAGGGTTAGGGTTAGGGTTAGGGTTAGGGTTAGGGTTAGGGTTAGGGTTAGGGTTAGGGTTAGGGTTAGGGTTAGGGTTAGGGTTAGGGTTAGGGTTAGGGTTAGGGTTAGGGTTAGGGTTAGGGTTAGGGTTAGGGTTAGGGTTAGGGTTAGGGTTAGGGTTAGGGTTAGGGTTAGGGTTAGGGTTAGGGTTAGGGTTAGGGTTAGGGTTAGGGTTAGGGTTAGGGTTAGGGTTAGGGTTAGGGTTAGGGTTAGGGTTAGGGTTAGGGTTAGGGTTAGGGTTAGGGTTAGGGTTAGGGTTAGGGTTAGGGTTAGGGTTAGGGTTAGGGTTAGGGTTAGGGTTAGGGTTAGGGTTAGGGTTAGGGTTAGGGTTAGGGTTAGGGTTAGGGTTAGGGTTAGGGTTAGGGTTAGGGTTAGGGTTAGGGTTAGGGTTAGGGTTAGGGTTAGGGTTAGGGTTAGGGTTAGGGTTAGGGTTAGGGTTAGGGTTAGGGTTAGGGTTAGGGTTAGGGTTAGGGTTAGGGTTAGGGTTAGGGTTAGGGTTAGGGTTAGGGTTAGGGTTAGGGTTAGGGTTAGGGTTAGGGTTAGGGTTAGGGTTAGGGTTAGGGTTAGGGTTAGGGTTAGGGTTAGGGTTAGGGTTAGGGTTAGGGTTAGGGTTAGGGTTAGGGTTAGGGTTAGGGTTAGGGTTAGGGTTAGGGTTAGGGTTAGGGTTAGGGTTAGGGTTAGGGTTAGGGTTAGGGTTAGGGTTAGGGTTAGGGTTAGGGTTAGGGTTAGGGTTAGGGTTAGGGTTAGGGTTAGGGTTAGGGTTAGGGTTAGGGTTAGGGTTAGGGTTAGGGTTAGGGTTAGGGTTAGGGTTAGGGTTAGGGTTAGGGTTAGGGTTAGGGTTAGGGTTAGGGTTAGGGTTAGGGTTAGGGTTAGGGTTAGGGTTAGGGTTAGGGTTAGGGTTAGGGTTAGGGTTAGGGTTAGGGTTAGGGTTAGGGTTAGGGTTAGGGTTAGGGTTAGGGTTAGGGTTAGGGTTAGGGTTAGGGTTAGGGTTAGGGTTAGGGTTAGGGTTAGGGTTAGTTAGGGTTAGGGTTAGGGTTAGGGTTAGGGTTAGGGTTAGGTTAGGGTTAGGGTTAGGGTTAGGGTTAGGGTTAGGGTTAGGGTTAGGGTTAGGGTTAGGGTTAGGGTTAGGGTTAGGGTTAGGGTTAGGGTTAGGGTTAGGGTTAGGGTTAGGGTTAGGGTTAGGGTTAGGGTTAGGGTTAGGGTTAGGGTTAGGGTTAGGGTTAGGGTTAGGGTTAGGGTTAGGGTTAGGGTTAGGGTTAGGGTTAGGGTTAGGGTTAGGGTTAGGGTTAGGGTTAGGGTTAGGGTTAGGGTTAGGTTAGGGTTAGGGTTAGGGTTAGGGTTAGGGTTAGGGTTAGGGTTAGGGTTAGGGTTAGGGTTAGGGTTAGGGTTAGGGTTAGGGTTAGGGTTAGGGTTAGGGTTAGGGTTAGGGTTAGGGTTAGGGTTAGGGTTAGGGTTAGGGTTAGGGTTAGGGTTAGGGTTAGGGTTAGGGTTAGGGTTAGGGTTAGGGTTAGGGGTTAGGGTTAGGGTTAGGGTTAGGGTTAGGGTTAGGGTTAGGGTTAGGGTTAGGGTTAGGGTTAGGGTTAGGTTAGGGTTAGGGTTAGGGTTAGGGTTAGGGTTAGGGTTAGGGTTAGGTTAGGGTTAGGGTTAGGGTTAGGGTTAGGGTTAGGGTTAGGGTTAGGGTTAGGGTTAGGGTTAGGTTAGGGTTAGGGTTAGGGTTAGGGTTAGGGTTAGGGTTAGGGTTAGGGTTAGGGTTAGGGTTAGGGTTAGGGTTAGGGTTAGGGTTAGGGTTAGGGTTAGGGTTAGGGTTAGGGTTAGGGTTAGGGTTAGGGTTAGGGTTAGGGTTAGGGTTAGGGTTAGGGTTAGGGTTAGGGTTAGGGTTAGGGTTAGGGTTAGGGTTAGGGTTAGGGTTAGGGTTAGGGTTAGGGTTAGGGTTAGGGTTAGGGTTAGGGTTAGGGTTAGGGTTAGGGTTAGGGTTAGGGTTAGGGTTAGGGTTAGGGTTAGGGTTTAGGGTTAGGGTTAGGGTTAGGGTTAGGGTTAGGGTTAGGGTTAGGGTTAGGGTTAGGGTTAGGGTTAGGGTTAGGGTTAGGGTTAGGGTTAGGGTTAGGGTTAGGGTTAGGGTTAGGGTTAGGGTTAGGGTTAGGGTTAGGGTTAGGGTTAGGGTTAGGGTTAGGGTTAGGGTTAGGGTTAGGGTTAGGGTTAGGGTTAGGGTTAGGGTTAGGGTTAGGGTTAGGGTTAGGGTTAGGGTTAGGGTTAGGGTTAGGGTTAGGGTTAGGGTTAGGGTTAGGGTTAGGGTTAGGGTTAGGGTTAGGTTAGGGTTAGGGTTAGGGTTAGGGTTAGGGTTAGGGTTAGGGTTAGGGTTAGGGTTAGGGTTAGGGTTAGGTTAGGGTTAGGGTTAGGGTTAGGGTTAGGGTTAGGGTTAGGGTTAGGGTTAGGGTTAGGGTTAGGGTTAGGGTTAGGGTTAGGGTTAGGGTTAGGGTTAGGGTTAGGTTAGGGTTAGGGTTAGGGTTAGGGTTAGGGTTAGGGTTAGGGTTAGGGTTAGGGTTAGGGTTAGGGTTAGGGTTAGGGTTAGGGTTAGGGTTAGGGTTAGGGTTAGGGTTAGGGTTAGGGTTAGGGTTAGGGTTAGGGTTAGGGTTAGGGTTAGGGTTAGGGTTAGGGTTAGGGTTAGGGTTAGGGTTAGGGTTAGGGTTAGGGTTAGGGTTAGGGTTAGGGTTAGGGTTAGGGTTAGGGTTAGGGTTAGGGTTAGGGTTAGGGTTAGGGTTAGGGTTAGGGTTAGGGTTAGGGTTAGGGTTAGGGTTAGGGTTAGGGTTAGGGTTAGGGTTAGGGTTAGGGTTAGGGTTAGGGTTAGGGTTAGGGTTAGGGTTAGGGTTAGGGTTAGGGTTAGGGTTAGGGTTAGGGTTAGGGTTAGGGTTAGGGTTAGGGTTAGGGTTAGGGTTAGGGTTAGGGTTAGGGTTAGGGTTAGGGTTAGGGTTAGGGTTAGGGTTAGGGTTAGGGTTAGGGTTAGGGTTAGGGTTAGGGTTAGGGTTAGGGTTAGGGTTAGGGTTAGGGTTAGGGTTAGGGTTAGGTTAGGGTTAGGGTTAGGGTTAGGGTTAGGGTTAGGGTTAGGGTTAGGGTAGGGTTAGGGTTAGGGTTAGGGTTAGGGTTAGGGTTAGGGTTAGGGTTAGGGTTAGGGTTAGGGTTAGGGTTAGGGTTAGGGTTAGGGTTAGGGTTAGGGTTAGGGTTAGGGTTAGGGTTAGGTTAGGGTTAGGGTTAGGGTTAGGGTTAGGGTTAGGGTTAGGGTTAGGGTTAGGGTTAGGGTTAGGGTTAGGGTTAGGGTTAGGGTTAGGTTAGGGTTAGGGTTAGGGTTAGGGTTAGGGTTAGGGTTAGGGTTAGGGTTAGGGTTAGGGTTAGGGTTAGGGTTAGGGTTAGGGTTAGGGTTAGGGTTAGGGTTAGGGTTAGGGTTAGGGTTAGGGTTAGGGTTAGGGTTAGGGTTAGGGTTAGGGTTAGGGTTAGGGTTAGGGTTAGGGTTAGGTTAGGGTTAGGGTTAGGGTTAGGGTTAGGGTTAGGGTTAGGGTTAGGTTAGGGTTAGGGTTAGGGTTAGGGTTAGGGTTAGGGTTAGGGTTAGGGTTAGGGTTAGGGTTAGGGTTAGGGTTAGGGTTAGGGTTAGGGTTAGGGTTAGGGTTAGGGTTAGGGTTAGGGTTAGGGTTAGGGTTAGGGTTAGGGTTAGGGTTAGGGTTAGGGTTAGGGTTAGGGTTAGGTTAGGGTTAGGGTTAGGGTTAGGGTTAGGGTTAGGGTTAGGGTTAGGGTTAGGGTTAGGGTTAGGGTTAGGGTTAGGGTT